>NW_026249593.1:0-17809 GCF_019703515.2 Myxocyprinus asiaticus
CTTTTCTCCTGAAGTCCACCACAAGCTCCTTGGTCTTACTGACATTGAGGGAGAGGTTGTGCTCCTGACACCAGCTTGTCAGAGTGTTCACCTCCTCTCTGTAGTTTCATCATTGTCAGTGATCAGACCTACCACCATCGTATCATCAGCAAACTTAATGATGGCATTGGAGCTGTGTGTTGCCACACAGTTATGTGTGTACAGGGAATACAGAAGTGGGCTGAGAACACAGCCCTGCGGGGCTCCAGTGTTGAGGGTCAGTAATGAGGAGATGTTGCTGCCCATTCTAATCACCTGGCATCTGCCTGACAGGAAGTCCAGGATCCAGCTGCACAGTGAGCTGTTTAAGCCCAGAGTTTAACATCAAGCTTGGAGGGCACTATGGTTTTGAATGCTGAGCTGTAGTTTTCAAACAGCATTCTCACATATGTGTTCCTTTTTTTCCAGGTGGGAGAGAGCAGTGTGTAGTGTATATGCAATGGCATCATCAGTGGAGCAGTTGTTGCGGTAAGCAAACTGCAGTGAGTCCAGTGAGGCAGGCAGCACAGAGCAGATGTAATCTCTGATTAGTCTCTCAAAGCATTTGCTGATGATGGGGGTCAGAGCAACAGGATGCCAGTCATTTAAGCAAGTGATTTTGGATTGCTTTGATATAAGCACAATGGTGGACATTTTAATGCATGTGGGGACCACAGACAAGGAGAGGGAAAGATTGAAAATGTCCGTAAATACATCAGCCAGTTGGTTCACGCACACTCTGTTGATATGACCCGGGAATGCTGTCTGGACCCACGGCTTTACAGATATTTACCCGTCGGAAGGATCGGGTTACATCCACTACAGAGACGGAGAGTGAACTAACCTATGTAGCTTCGGCTGCTAGAGCTCTCTCCGCGAGGGCGGTGTTATTTCCCTCGAAATGAGCATAAAAATAATTGAGCTCATCTGGGAGAGAGGCAGCGGTGTTCACGGCAGAGTTTTTATTCCCTATGGAGTCCGTGATTATATTAATTTCCTGCCACATGCTTCTAGAGTCGGTGGTGTTGAACTGTCCTTCAATCTTGTCCCTGAACTGGCATTTGGCTGCTCTGATAGTTTTGTGGAGGGCATAACTGGCTTGTTTATGCTCCTGCGCATTCCCGGAATTAAAAGCGGAGGTCCGCACATTAAGTGCCGCACAAACATCGCTATTAATCCACGGTTTCTGGTTAGGGTAGAACCGTATTGTTTTGGTCACACTACATCATCTATGCACTTTCCGATGAAATACGTTACGGTATCAGCATAGACCTCTATGTCATCATCAGAGGTGGACCGGAACATCTCCCAGTCCACGTGATGAAAACAGTCTTGTAGCATAGAATCTGACTGGTCTGACCAGCACTGGATTGTTCTGAGGGTGGGTGCTTCCTGTTTCAATTTCTGCCTGTAAGCGGGCAGAAGCAGAACGGACGAGTGGTCCGATTTGCCAAATGGTGGGCAGGGGAGGGATTTGTAGCCATCCCAGAAGGGAGAGTAGCAATGGTCAAAACCTGGTCCCCTTGTGTGTTGAAACTAATGTATCGGTAGTATTTCGGTGCTATTGACTTGAAGTTGGCTTTGTTAAAGTCCCCGGTCACAATGAACGCGACCTCAGGGTGCACGGTTTCCTGCTCACTTATACTTACATACAGTTCCTTGATTGCCCAGTGTATGTCGGCTTGTGTTGGGATGTACACAGCTGTGATAATGACCGCTGTGAATTCCCTTGGTAGCCAGAATGGTCGACACAGAAGCATGAGAAATTCCAGATCAGGAGAAGAGAAAGACTTGATAGAATGTACGTTCCTCTGATCACACCAGGATTTGTTGATCATAAAACATACACCACCACCTCTGCTTTTACCTGAGAGGTCTTTCGCTCTGTCCGCTCAGTGCACGGAGAACCCCACGGGTCTGATGGTTGAGTCTGGAATCTCCGCAGACATCCAAGTTTCTGTAAGGCAGATAATGCAGCAGTCCCTCATCTCGCATTGGAAAGAGATCCACGCTCTCAGCTCGCAGAGTTTGTTGTCTAGAGACTGAACATTTGCCAGTAGAATGCTGCGTAGCAGGGGTCGATTTGCACGACGTCTTAGTCTGAAGAGAACGCCTGCTCTCCTTCCCCTTTTCCGGCTACGTTTCCGCGGCCTGGCTGCTCAGACAAAGGGCTCCGCTGTCGTGTTTGAAAACAGCAGGTTGGCATTGAGGTATTTAAAGTACGGTTTTCAGTGTGCTATTGCAGAACCAGTGTCCAAAAGTGTTTGTCTCTAGTAGACAATAAGGCAGACAACATCTAAGACAAAAAAAACATAAGAATTGTGGACAGAACAAATAATAAACTGCAATATTGGGTCGGAGTTTGCAACGCAGCAGCCATACTTGGTACCATCTTGAACTCTGTATCACGATCTGTTGTAAGTATTAATCTCTTCTCCCCTCATTTTCCTCTAGTGTTTCTGCTGTCAAGATTGACTCTTACCAGAATAAGATCAGTAACACTTCAGATTCCAGCAAACTGTTTTCAATTTTCACTTCTCTTTTCAATCCTCCTCCTCCCACTACCTCCCACTCTGACTGCTGATGACTTTGCTGCATTTTTTACTGACAAAGTATCAAGCATTAGCATCAAGTTATCGACACCACACACCCACAATGGCTCTCTTCCTACATCCCATTCTCTTTCTCTCCTCTCTCTGAGACAGAGGTCTCCAAAGTGCTTCTTTCTAACCATCCTACTACCTGTCCTCTTGACCCTGTACCCTCCTATCCTCTGCAAGCTGCCGCTACTCCAGTCCTCCCCACATCAGACACATCATCAGCACATCTCTTACAACTGGAAACTTTCCCAACACATTCAAGCAGACTTGAGTAACCCCACTGCTAAAACAACAACAACAACAACATATAACCCTACAGTAATTGATAACTACAGACCTAAAACTCTTGAGAGGGTTGTATTCAACCAGTTTCTTCTTTCACAGAACAACCTACTCCATAAACATGAATCTGCCTTCAAAAAAGGACACTACTGAGACTGCCCTCTGATCAGTAGCCAAAACCCTGCAACTGGCAACAGCTAACTCCAAATAATCTGTCCTCATTCTCCTTGACTTGTCTGCTACTTTCGACATAGTGAACCACCAGATTCTCCTGTCCACTCTCTCTGACTTGGACATCACAGGAGCTGCACTTGGATGGTTTGAGTCATACCTCAGGCAGAACCTTCAAGGTCTCCAGGAGAGGTGTCCAAGTCACATGAGCTGATCATTGGTGTTCCTCAGGGACCCCTCCTGTTTTCAACCTACACATTATCATTAGGACCTATCATTAAGGCACATAATGAATAATATAATGAAAATATTGAATATATATATATATATATATATATATATATATATATATATATATATATATATATATATATATATATACAAATCATACCAATTCCAAACATTTAACACTCTCCAACTTCTTCTACCGGCCCACCAACGACAACAGATGGAAAAATACCTTTAGAATTACAAATTAGACCATAAATACAATTGTAAATTTAAACATAATAATAATAATTGAAAAATAAACCATGATCTATAGATAGTTTTACACAAATCTCATACAAATTTTGTTTCATAGTAGAAGGCTCTAATCGTCAGATGCCCACTTGTGGTTTGCGCGCTCATAAAAATAGAGTCCTATGTGTGTTTAATTCTGCACATCATGTTTTTCTCTTGTTCAATCTCAGACTCCACATTCACACTCAGATTCTGGAGCAGATCCACTTTACTCCTCAACTCATCTTCCCTCAAACTCTTCTGATGGGCTCCTGTATGCTGCTGTCAGTTTCCAGAAACATTAAGATTCTCTCACTGATGATACAGTCACATTCAGTAAAGAGATTAACTCTGATTATACTTCTGTAAATCGCCGCACAATATTTCCACAATAAGTCCCTTAAGTTTGCAGCTAAAAAAAAGTATAGTAATAATAATAATAAAATGTGCTTCTTAGTTTTAGAACACAATATGTGATATTTTTAAAATCCTCTTTGATCAGAAATGTGTAATGTTTGAAAAGGTGCCTAACTTAACATTTAACTAGTCTTTCATGAGTGCAAAGTTGTTTTTTTTTGCTGTGCAGCATGCACTAAAGAGTCAGCAACATGACATGCTCTTCAGTTTGTGATTTCCTTTTGTTCGTGTTTTATGTCTGTGATTTTGATTATATTGACCAAGCAAGACCTTTGTGCATTTTTGAAACAAGAAACAGGAAATAGAATGGATGCAGATGTTTCCACTGCAAAAAGACAACAAATACAATAAATACAGTATATATATATATATATATATATATATACATTTTGCTCAAGGTCTGTTTTATTATTCAAGTCTGTAGAGACTCTTTAACTATTCTGCACCGAGTTTTATTTAACGTCTCACAAATTTTCAGATGAGTTTCATCTGTTGTTCAGTATTTACAGAAACACTCTCAAACCCGTTCAGTGTTCAAGTCATAATTGTATTACAGTAGATCTGTAATTTATCATTCTTCAGTTCCTCAGGATTCTGCAACTTTTAAACGTGTTAACAGTTCATTAAAAATTAAATATAATTATAGATTTTTAGTGCGATAATTTTTCAGAATGACACCGAATTGATAAAGTCTTCTTGCTTTTTCTTACTCCTCTTTTATTGTGAAAATCCCCAGACAATCATCCATTATACAGACAGACAAAGGAATCTCATGTGAATTTTTTTTTACAGAATATCTCTACAGTTATAACCATACTGTTTTATCTAAATCAATCTTCTGGCTCCATCTAGAGGCAAATATGAGTTAATATCTTTTAAATGTCTTGCTTTTTTGTTTAAATTATTTAAAATCAAATACTGCACATTAAAATACATGATCGATGTTTCCACTGGAATCTTCTGTTTATATTAACTGAATTCAACACTGATTTACACTTTCTATAAGTATGAAATTAAAGAATGAATCAGGAGAAATGAGCTGAAACAGTGACCTCCATCGGTCCTCTTAAATTCCTCCTTATTTAGATTTGTAAAGACTGAATGTAAGTAAATAAACAACTTCCATCTTATTACATTTTGTGCTGTTAAACTTTCCTCAACAGTTTTTCTGAAGTTTGACTGTCAGCTGCTGTCCATGGTGCTGAATCCACAGCTGTGTGTTAAAGTGACAGGACAGTATTTCTCAATCTGCTCCCACAGCTTCAGTGCATATTTAACATGATATAATTCAGATCATTGAGTCTCTAATAATGAACTGATGAGCAGGTCCAGACAGAACCTGCAGATTTTTTTTTCTTCTTCACATTTTCAGTGCAATTTCTGAAGGAAAATCTGCAGAATTGTACTGAAGGGATTTTAGCATATTGAAATGTCTGAATGGAGATGAGAGTACTACACTCTTGTTGGAAGCTGAAAGAATCCTCGAATTAGCCAAAATATTTAGTAAACAAATATTCAAATGGTGGTGAATGTACAGATTCTGTCTGGGCCTGCTGGTGAGTTGAATCATGTGAAAGCAGCAGTACAGACAAACACTGTGGTAAGAGAACTCATTTTCAACATGACTGTCATCTTTAATACATGAGATGAGGCTACAAAACTGAAAGAAAACTTTGAAAACATACACAGTGCCAGTAAAATGCGCTCTGCCAGATGAAATCTGTTAGTAAACAATAATGCGGCTCTAGTGTGCTTTTAGAGGAAAATTATAAGACGTAACAAGTTATTTTAGGATGCGTTTCATTCAGAAGTGATCAACTCTTATGCCCTATTCCCTCTGAAGACTTTACCATCCACTGTGAGAGCTTTGGAGGGCTAAAAGGTGCGGGATAAAAAATACATAAATAAATAAATGTTTTATTGGAAAGTCTATTTGAAGCGAACGTACACATTACTATCATGATTGTTCTCCCTTCAAAGTGCCCTTCAGAGGGTGATTCATCCCGTTTGGAACGCAGGGATAATACCTTTTCATACACTGGAAAAATGGAGTGGAAATGCAAAAACACTTAAGCTGCTTGAGCTAAGTGCTGCTCATATTCATCTTAAAATGAAAACAAGAGATTTTGTGAAGAGTCTGGGTAATCAAACAGGATAACTGAACTAGGAATCTTCTTGTGAAGGCTTTTACCCACATTTCACATCAATAATCTGACCTGCTTACAGAACAGCTGGGATCAGTATTACCTGATCAATCACAACAGCTAGAGGTCGCTGTTTCTCTGTGATGAATACTGAGTGAATGGTGATGGTGGGAGGAAATCTGATCATTACTTATAAAGAGCTGAATAAAGAGGAAGTAACTAAAGTAGACAGATGTAGAGACAGAGAGATACACACAGAGAACATTCAGCATAAAGAAGACAAACATCCTGTGAGGAGAATCAGAGCTGCTGTGAAGCTGAACTCAACTCACAATGAAGATCTTCATCATCTTCACATTCTACCTCATCTCAGGTCAATACACTTCTCCTTTAGTTCTACTGCAATTGTGATTTATTTATTTATTTTTTTCAATCTGTTAATACAGTAATTAATAACATTTCATGGCCAAATTTGAGTGATTTTAAAATACGTACTGTAGGTCTGGAAATATACTGTAACTGGGGACAAACTACTGCATTTCCTTATGTTTCCAAAAACAGTTTCAATCTGATTGACAGGTTCAGTGAGGTGCTTTGATGTAACTGGATATTCTGGAGGAAGTCTTCTTGTTGATTCTAGGAGTCGTTGCTCAAATAACTATCAGAGTCTCCAAAAGCAATCTCAGGGCAGATGGAATATCCTCATAGATAAGTACAAACAGGATCAGTGGATTAATAAAGGAAGATTCACTCTGTATTGCAACAAAAATGGAAACCTCATGATCTTCATCAGAGAACTGAACACAACAGATGCTGGAAGATACCGAATTGGGCCTTCGAGCTTAGATTTTATTAAAATGGATTTGAATGTGAAAGTTGGTGAGTCATTTTGATATTAGAAATACATGAGACAGAAAATACAGTTTACAATTAGGTTCTATTTTTTAACATTAGTGAGTGTATATATATATCATAAACTAACAATGAACAATATATTTATAAATCTTTGTTAATGTTATAAAAAATACAATTGTTCATTGTTGGTTCACGTTCATTCATAGTGTATTAACTAATGTTAAAAAATACATTTCATGTTCATTTTTCAAATGTGTCAATATATGTTGAAATGAACATTAACCAATATTAATAAATAATATAAAAGTAATTTTCATTGTTAGTTCGTGTTAATGAATGTTTTTAACTGATGTTAATTAATGGAAACTTACTGTAAAGTGTTACTGAGGATTTTAAATAACATTTAATTAATAATCTTCTAAAGTGCTGTTTAGCCCAACAACGACCTTACCTCCATTAAATAAAAGATGTCTCACTCACGTTATATGAATGACATTTTCTTGTATGTGAATGGTAGATTCATGTTGTGATGGTTCAAAGAGACTGGAGATGAAAAATGGAAGAACCGCCGTATTCAAATGTGAATATTCTGAAAGTAATGTTAACAATGCCAAGACTGTATGTAAAGGAAATAAATCATTTGATGAGGTGGTCTATACCACTGACAAATGGAAGAGGAAAGGAAGATTCAGTATTTCTGATGACAGAGATAAACATTTCTTCATTGTGACAATTACTGCTGTGACACCAGATGATGGAGGAGTTTATTTATGTGGAGTTCAGATCAACACAGACTCGTACAATTACTCCATTACTACAACTGTTCATCTACACATTATGAGTGAGTACAACAATGACAGAAACACGTACTCCCTTACTACTGTATATGTGCATATTATTAGTAAGTAAAATAAACTCTCAATCGAATCATTTGACTTTGTTCTCACTTTTTCATTTCTTTTTTTTTAAATGCTAGTAATATCAGTATATTTTAAAGAGTAAACAGAGTTTGATTTATTCAGATGTGATGAGCTGTATAATGTGATATTTGTGATTGTCAGATAAAGTGGGTTCATATAGAGTGACCGGTTACTCAGGAGGTCAGATCATCATCAAGTGTGAACACCCTCAGTACAAAACCAACCCAAAATATATCTGTAAAGAATCAGATGGATGTTCTGAGAGGAAGTATCCAGGAGTTGAGAATAAATGGATGGAAAATGGAGATGTTTCTTTATATGATGACACCAGAGGAGGAGTCTTGATGGTGTTCTTTAGAGATCTGAATGCTGGAGATGCTGGAACATACAGGTGTGGAGTCAATGTATCTCAATATACTGACAGAGTTACTCAAGTCACACTGGATGTCAAAGACGGTGAGGAACTTTAATTATTTACTCTATAATATGTTTTAAAGTATTTGTTCTTATTTCTGTTGATGTTTTTCATGCTTTGTAGATACATCACTGGTAAAGGAGACAATTAAATCTGTTTATGTTGGTGAGGAAGTGAAGATTTTCTGTCAGATCCCAGAGGAACATGAAGTCAGTTCAACACACTTTTGTAAAGAGGATGATGATCACATCTGTCAAACTGTCAACACATCTGAAGAGACACAAATGAATTCTTTATCTGAGAGAAATGAAGCAAGAGTTTTTACTGTGAGCATCAGTAATCTGACAGTGAGAGATGCTGGAGTTTACTGGTGTGGAACAGAAACCAGTGAAGAACATCTGACTTTCATCTCTCTGATGACAAAAATCCAACTCACATTAACTAGTAAGTAAATATACTTTACTTCTGTGCTCTGAGTTTTTCAAAATTCCTATTCCAATTCTTGTCCATCTGTTAAGATTTCTATCAAACTCGTCCTGCACCATTTGCACTAGAGACATGTGTGATGGCTAAAGTCATGCAGCTTATTGAGTACATGTTTGCTGTGTCTTTTGTAAATGATAGGGTGAACAATGTTTGCCCAGCGGGTGAAAAATGTGCGAAAAATCCAAGGGAGAATATGCACGACACGGACGGCTTTCGCTGTGGCGCACCGTTTCTGTGTTTATATCAGCGGCTGCATCCGAATACTGGAAAATGTTACCTTCGGAGGTTGTATATGGTGCTTTTCAAACTGTTCTTTGACCAGTTTACTTAAGATTTCCATTAATTAAAAAAACTGTCAGTTAAGCCGTTAACTGATTAGGCAGCAAGTCAGCAGCCTACGTTTTTGTATGCAGCCAGCGTCTTCCGCTAAATACGTTTACATGCACGTATCCACGTGAAAATTGACAGGGGAGGATAGGGTGGCAGTTGCTGCGACTGTTTTTCATCTTGCATTTGCTTTTATGACACTATCGGTTAGGTTTAAGGTTTAGGGTAGGGAGGACTGTTTCGTTGATTTAAAACTTATTAGAGTATTAACCTTAAAATACTCATCTGTTTGGGATAACATTTAACTCGCTTCTAGCACCACGCAGTGGACATTTCACCTTGGTAAGTGTAGGAAGCCACATAATATCACCACAGTCACAACTTTCATGAGATCAGTCTCTAGAATGTAGTTCAACTAATTGTGGAAAAAAAGTGAGATCCATTCCTCCTTTTGTAAAACACACTGTATAACATAATAAAATAAGATGGTTTGACAGTCAACATGATTAGAAAAACAGCCACCTGAAAAAATGGTAACGCAATACACGCTAACTTCAAACGTAGTTTAATTATTAAAAATAAATAAAGCAAATTAACCAGTGTATTATATATTTTTTTTCCAAGGGCCTCCAGTATTTGGTCATGAAGGAGAATCTGTTGAGATCATCTGTCCTTATGATCCGATCTATAAATCAAAGTCAAAGTATCTCTGTAAGGGGAAGTGCTCCACTAGAGATAGAAATCCTCTCATTGAGACTGTGAGAGACCAGAATGAGACCAAGACTGACAGATTGACTCTGAATGATGACATCACAGCAAGTGTCTTTACTGTGACCATCACTGGACTGACAGCAGAGGATGCTGGGAAATACTGCTGTGCAATGACATTAGAAAGAGGAGTGAATTATCTTTGCACTCATCTGATCATTATCAGGAAACAAGGTGAGGGACATTTTATCCTTTTTTTTTATTGCAACCCGAACATGGTATCGTTTTTTTTTTTTTTTTTTTTTGCATCACCCTCAGAACTCACTTAAATATTCAGATATAATCTTTCAACAATCAGGTCATTTACAGATAACAGTCATAATTTTAATTGTAATAACAATAATAATGATAAATGAATGTCATTTTAATCCATCTTTAAATATATTTTTGTCACAAAGTTTCTCATGAATTCTGGAGGTGTTTTTACATGTTTGCTTGATGACCAGGGTGGGGTTTTTTTTTTTCCCGACCAGTTCAAAACCACAGAAAAGAGCAGAAATTTCCATTCAGTTTTAACAGTCTTGAAACCCACAGTGAGACCACATGAGACTGAACAAAGAGAGAAACAGATAAAGTAGAACAGGTTGTGTGCAGTTGTGCAGAAGAGGATTTGCTCATTTTTCTGCAGACATTCAGTAATTCACTTTAAATCGTATGTGTGTGTAAGTGTAGAAGAGGATGAACAATTTTCTGATCAAGAAACTGTGCATGAGTGCTTTGAGAATTCACTTTACTCATTTGCAAACAAACCAAAACAATAACCCCTCAAACCAACCACAAATCAATAACAGAAAAGATTAAAAAAAAATACAATAAAAAAAATTCACATTTTAAATTTCATGTTTTTATTGCTGTACGTTGATACTATTTTAAAATGCTTCATTTTCAGGTTTTTCTGTAATTATCACTGTGTGTTGGTGTGATTTATTTCCAGATTTCTCCATGATCATCATCATTTGTGTGTGTGTGATTCTGCTGCTGATTGGAGGATTCACTCTGATTGTTTGTAAATTAAAACAAGGTGATGCTTCTCTGAATACTGCTGCTGTGATCTTTACATTTCTCCATTGACTGTAATAGCACTTTTGGACTGTCAGTTCTCTCTGAGTCAAAACAACCAGTTCTCCTACAAGAATAAATATCAGCGTGTCACTGTGTTTTATGTTGTGTTAAATGTTCTCAGAGAGATGATCCTGTGATTATTATTGAATGCGATTGTGTATTTGATGATGTTGTCTTGTGATATTAGGGGTGATCTCATCATCAGACAGGAGAGAGATGAGAGACAGTGAAGTGGTGAGTCTGTGTCTTCATACACTGAAGTTATTGTGTGTTTAATCTGTCAGTTCAATTCTGCACATCATATTTTTCTCTTGTTCAATCTCAGACTCCACATTCACACTCAGATTCTGGAGCAGGTCCCTCAAACTCCTCTGCTGGGCTCCTGTATGCTGCTGTCAGTTTCCACAAACATGAAGATTCTCTCACTGATGATACAGTCACATTCAGTAACATCGAGTTTTTCTCTGATTATGCATCTGTAAATCACCGCACAAGACTAAGTCAATTACCTTTACAAATGAAAAATCATTAAAAATGACCTATATTTGTGTTTCGAGGTTTTAAGACACAAGTTGTGTTTTTTTTAATCTTTTCTTTAATCACAAATAAGTAATCTTTGAAAAGAAGCCTAACTTAATACTTCATATGTGCATGTTTCCTCCCCTCCCCCTCTGCAGCATGCACTAAAGAGTCAGCAACATGACATGCTCTTCAGTTTGTTCAGTTTCCTATTGTTCGTGTTTTACGTCTGTGCTTTTGACTATATTGACCAAACAAGACTTTGTGCATTTTTGTTACCAAGAAACAGGAAATAGAATGGATGCAGATGTTTCCACTGCAAACATGGTGTACCATTTGAAAATGAAAATATTTAGCTCAAGGTCTGTTTTTATTAAAGTTTTGAGACTCTTTATGTGTCACTATTTTGTACAGAGTTTTCTTTTTAATTATTATTTATTTGATTATTTGTTTTTGTTTTTTTAACTAGTTCCAAATTTTCAGATGAGTTTCAAATATATATATATATATTTTTTTTTTTTTTTTTACAGAAACACTCTCAAACCTGTTAAGTCATATTGGTGTTACAGTAAATCTGTGATTTGTCACTGCAATTCTTCAGGTTTCTGCAATTCTTGAAAAGTGTTCAAAAACAGTTAAAACTTAGAATTAAAAATTAAACAAAATCATAAATTTTAGTGCAATGATATTTCAGCATGCAAACATGCAATGTGATCAGCGGGGGACAGATGTACAACTGTACCCGCTGCACATGAAACATGGTTGTCAATGCTTCTCTAGAGTTTTGTTGGCTTTTATTCTGTCAGAAAGCTTATATAAGTAATCCAGAAAAATACATGAATTAAATAATTGGTAGAAAGCAAAACAGACAAACAAACATACATTTCACAGACAGACAAAAGGAATCTCATGAGAAAAAAAAATCAGTTTATCTCTATAGTTGTGACTGTTGACTTTCTGATTGTGATATGTGTGTGCGTACAGTAAGTCAAAGTGAGCTCAGGGTTTTTCCATTCAAATTCTCTCTGATCACTTTATATCATTCACACTAAACACACAGTCGCTTGTTTAGGTGTCAAATTCAATCATCTGGCTCCATCTAGAGGAAAATGTGAGTTAATGTCTGCTGAATGTCTTTTATTTAAAATATTTTAAATCAACTTCTGCGTCATAAAATACATGATTGATGTTTCTATTGGAAGTTTCTGTTTACATCAACACTGATGTACACTTTATTTAGATATGAATGAAGGAGTGCATTAGGAGGAATGAGCTGGTTGAAGGAAACAGTTGCAGTTGAATGATAGTCACATAATAGTTTAATCAGTTGAAGGATGGTTAAATGACCCCAGCGGTACTCTTGAGTTTCTCCTTATTTACCAGTTACTCACTCTTTCTTCAGTTTGTGCTGTTACACTTTCCTCAACAGTTTTTCTGAAGTTTGACTGTCAGCTGCTGTCCATGGTGCTGAATCTACAGCTGTGTGTTAAAGTGACAGGACAGTATTTCTCAATCTGCTCCCACAGCTTCAGTGCATATTTAACATGATATAATTCAGATCATTGAGTCTCTAATAATGAACTGATGAGCAGGTCCAGACAGAACCTGCAGATTTTTTTTTCTTCTTCACATTTTCAGTGCAATTTCTGAAGGAAAATCTGCAGAATTGTACTGAAGGGATTTTAGCATATTGAAATGTCTGAATGGAGATGAGAGTACTACACTCTTGTTGGAAGCTGAAAGAATCCCCGAATTAGCCAAAATATTTAGTAAACAAATATTCAAATGGTGGTGAATGTACAGATTCTGTCTGGGCCTGCTGGTGAGTTGAATCATGTGAAAGCAGCAGTACAGACAAACACTGTGGTAAGAGAACTCATTTTCAACATGACTGTCATCTTTAATACATGAGATGAGGCTACAAAACTGAAAGAAAACTTTGAAAACATACACAGTGCCAGTAAAATGTGCTCTGCCAGATGAAATCTGTTAGTAAACAATAATGCGGCTCTAGTGTGCTTTTAGAGGAAAATTATAAGACGTAACAAGTTATTTTAGGATGCGTTTCATTCAGAAGTGATCAACTCTTATGCCCTATTCCCTCTGAAGACTTTACCATCCACTGTGAGAGCTTTGGAGGGCTAAAAGGTGTGGGATAAAAAATACATAAATAAATAAATGTTTTATTGGAAAGTCTATTTGAAGCGAACGTACACATTACTATCATGATTGTTCTCCCTTCAAAGTGCCCTTCAGAGGGTGATTCATCCCGTTTGGAACGCAGGGATAATACCTTTTCATACACTGGAAATATGGAGTGGAAATGCAAAAACACTTAAGCTGCTTGAGCTAAGTGCTGCTCATATTCATCTTAAAATGAAAACAAGAGATTTTGTGAAGAGTCTGGGTAATCAAACAGGATAACTGAACTAGGGATCTTCTTGTGAAGGCTTTTACCCACATTTCACATCAATAGTCTGACCTGCTTACAGAACAGCTGGGATCAGTATTACCTGATCAATCACAACAGCTAGAGGTCGCTGTTTCTCTGTGATGAATACTGAGTGAATGGTGATGGTGGGAGGGGCCAGTAAATCTGATCATTACTGATAAAGAGCTGAATAAAGAGGAAGTAACTAAAGCAGACAGATGTAGAGACAGAGAGATACACACAGAGAACATTCAGCATAAAGAAGACAAACATCCTGTGAGGAGAATCAGAGCTGCTGTGAAGCTGAACTCAACTCACAATGAAGATCTTCATCATCTTCACATTCTACCTCATCTCAGGTCAATACACTTCTCCTTTAGTTCTACTGCAATTGTAATTTTTTTTTTTTTTTTTTTTTTCAATCTGTTAATACAGTAATTAATAACATTTCATGGCCAAATTTGAGTGATTTTAAAATACGTACTGTAGGTCTGGAAATATACTGTAACTGGGGACAAACTACTGCATTTCCTTATGTTTCCAAAAACAATTTCAATCTGATTGACAGGTTCAGTGAGGTGCTTTGATGTAACTGGATATTCTGGAGGAAGTCTTTTTGTTGATTCTAGGAGTCGTTGCTCAAATAACTATCAGAGTCTCCAAAAGCAATCTCAGGGCAGGTGGAATATCCTCATACATAAGTACAAACAGGATCAGTGGATTAATAAAGGAAGATTCACTCTGTATTGCAACAAAAATGGAAACCTCATGATCTTCATCAGAGAACTGAACCCAACAGATGCTGGAAGATACCGAATTTGGCCTTCGAGCTTAGATTTGATTAAAATGGATTTGAATGTGAAAGTTGGTGAGTCATTTTGATATTAGAAATACATGAGACAGAAAATACAGTTTACAATTAGGTTCTATTTGTTAACATTAGTGAGTGTATTATGTATCATAAACTAACAATGAACAATATATTTATAAATCTTTGTTAATGTTATAAAAAATACAATTGTTCATTGTTGGTTCACGTTCATTCATAGTGTATTAACTAATGTTAACAAATACATTTCATGTTCATTTTTCAAATGTGTCAATATATGTTGAAATGAACATTAACCAATATTAATAAATAATATAAAAGTAATTTTCATTGTTAGTTCGTGTTAATGAATGTTTTTAACTAATGTTAATTAATGGAAACTTACTGTAAAGTGTTACTGAGGATTTTAAATAACATTTAATTAATAATCTTCTAAAGTGCTGTTTAGCCCAACAACGACCTTACCTCCATTAAATAAAAGATGTCTCACTCACGTTATATGAATGACATTTTCTTGTATGTGAATGGTAGATTCATGTTGTGATGGTTCAAAGAGACTGGAGATGAAAAATGGAAGAACCGCCGTATTCAAATGTGAATATTCTGAAAGTAATGTTAACAATGCCAAGACTGTATATAAAGGAAATAAATCATTTGATGAGGTGGTCTATACCACTGACAAATGGAAGAGGAAAGGAAGATTCAGTATTTCTGATGACAGAGATAAACATTTCTTCATTGTGACAATTACTGCTGTGACACCAGATGATGGAGGAGTTTATTTATGTGGAGTTCAGATCAACAGACACTCGTACAGTTACTCCATTACTACAACTGTTCATCTACACATTATGAGTGAGTACAACAACAACAGAAACACGTACTCCCTTACTACTGTATATGTGCACATTATTAGTAAGTAAAATAAACTCTGAATCGAATCATTTGACTTTGTTCTCACTTTTTCATTTTTTTTTTTTAAATGCTAGTAATATCAGTATATTTTAAAGTGTAAACAGAGTTTGATTTATTCAGATGTGATGAGCTGTATAATGTGATATTTGTGATTGTCAGATAAAGTGGGTTCATATAGAGTGACCGGTTACTCAGGAGGTCAGATCATCATCAAGTGTGAACACCCTCAGTACAAAACCAACCCAAAATATATCTTTAAAGAATCAGATGGATGTTCTGAGAGGAAGTATCCAGGAGTTGAGAATAAATGGATGGAAAATGGAGATGTTTCTTTATATGATGACACCAGAGGAGGAGTCTTGATGGTGTTCTTTAGAGATCTGAATGCTGGAGATGCTGGAACATACAGGTGTGGAGTCAATGTATCTCAATATACTGAGTGGTTTACTGAAGTAAAACTGGATGTGAAAAATGGTAGGACCATTTTTATGTACTATTATATTTTCCAGACAGATCCCATACAAACAAATAAATAGGGTATAAGCACCATATTTTGTGTTCACAGTGTCTGTTTATTTATTTTTTAGTGCCTCCAGTATTTGGTCATGAAGGAGAATCTGTTGAGATCATCTGTCCTTATGATCCGATCTATAAATCAAAGTCAAAGTATCTCTGTAAGGGGAAGTGCTCCACTAGTGATAGAAATCCTCTCATTGAGACTGTGACAGACCAGAATGAGACCAAGACTGACAGATTGACTCTGAATGATGGCATCACAGCAAGTGTCTTTACTGTGACCATCACGGGACTGACAGCAGAGGATGCTGGGAAATACTGCTGTGCAATGACATTAGAAAGAGACGTGAATTATCTTTACACTCATCTGATCATTATCAGGAAACAAGGTGAGGGACATGAACAACTCAATATGAATATTACATGTGCCTGAACTGTGTGGAGTGAAATTGTTGTTCTTTTCAGAGCTGATCTTGAATCAGTCTGAAGGAGACGACATCTCAATCAAGTGCAAACGTCATGATGAACATCAGAAATTCTTCTGTAAAGGACATCAAGCCTCAATGTGTGTAAAGGATGGAGTTTCATTGGAGAGAATCAGAGATGATGGATTCTCTTTAAGTGATGAAGCATCTACTGGAGTCTTTACTGTAAACATCACTGATCTGAGACAAGAGGATTCTGGGATATACTGGTGTGGATCTGATGTCATCACTAAAGTCATTCTGAACATCAGAAGAGGTGAGATGATTTCACTTCATTTATTTAAGTTGTAATGCATTTGGGACTGATTTAAATATTGTGTTAAAACAAACTACCAATAATTCGATTATTGAAAGCTTTTACAGAGAATAATGATGTAAATTTCATCTAAAACACAGTTTTTCACATGGTTTGATGGTGTATCAAGTCTTAGACTTTCTCTTGGCTGCAAAGTTTCCACTGGAGGTGTTTTGTGTGTTTTCATGATGATCAGAACCGTTTTCACACCAGCTCAAAACCACAGAAAGCAGTAGATGTTTCAGGGTCTAAGATTAGTTCAACTGTGAAGATTTAATGACTCTACAGGAAACCACCAGTATGATCAAGAGTGAACAGAGAGAGAGAGAGAAATAGATTGATGTATAATGAAGGTTGTGTGCTGTTCTGCAGAAGAGAGGCTTAAAGAAAGTCATTTTTACTTCAGAGTGATTAAGATTTACAAAAACATGAAGCATGAAGATTTTCTCTGTCACCTTCAGTAAGAAATAAGTTAAGTACAGTCAGTAAGTTACACATGAACTAATTCTCTTATTACAGAGATCTCACATGACATTATCACTAGTATTTTAAAAATATCATTGGGATATTTATAGATTTGCTTAGGCTCACAATATAAATGCATTAATTCTGTAAACCACTAATTATTGTTTGAACAGTTGATGGTTTTGAATAGAAAACGGCTGAAAATGTTTCCTGATCAAAAGATTATTCATGTGTGCTTTGACAATTTCCCTTTCCATTATACAAATGTTTTGTGACTATTTGTATGTGACTAGTTATGAACTTGCTTGGCATTATACAATATTTATCAAGCCTTTATTTGGCTGATTTCTTATTCTTGCTTTATAGCCCCTTTATATTTGCTTTTGTC
>NW_026249594.1:5000-17583 GCF_019703515.2 Myxocyprinus asiaticus
ACCTAGTCTCTAAGATGTAAACGGCACTTTGTAAGAGGGCCAATCGGGTTGAGGCACTTGCTGACCTCATAGAGACTCGGCAGTGGCACCACTGGAAAGAGCACCCTTGAAAATGGGGGGTAGGGCTTGCTTTCGTGCCTCTATCACCTTGCTGGCAAAAGTTATGGCAATCCGGCATGAGCATGGTGGTTTTCATCCCTATATCCTAACCCTAACCCTAACCTAACCCTAACCCTAAACCCTAACCCTAACCCTAACTTACCCTTAACACCTCTAACCCTTTCTAATGGAAACCTAGATTTTTGAACCCCACCTGATGCAGCCCTACTTATTTCAACCCACAAAAAACTATTATTAGCTTATGTGTTGGAGTCAACACAGACTGGGTGGCTGGGGCTCTCTGCTTGGTCCTCTCACCGGAGCTTTGGGCCCACTGGAAGCGACCAGTTGAGAGAAGGCCTGTGCACAACCGGGCCTGGGCCCTTTGGGGCCTAGGCTTAGGATATTACAATTCCCTAATCTAGCCCGTGCCTCTCTCTCTGGACTTCGGGGGGCCCATTGTTGGGGGTCTGGATCGCTGGGTGGTGAGCTCTGGCTATTCCATTTCATTCATTTTATCACTACATATTTTATTTCCCCTGTTTACTACTATAAAAACATAACTTGATTTAAGTTAAAATAGACACACAGTAACTATTCTATTTCCTTTACTTGGTGTGAGATGTTTGTTTATTTACTTATTTGTTTTATGAAATGAGGCCTTATCGTTTCTGGGTGTTTATCCTCTCTTTCTATAAATATATTGCTTTATTACTTTATATCGGACCATTTTCACATATATTTCTTTGAATGGTTAGATATTTTCATCTGTTTCCATGATTGGTGCAATCGAATCATATCTCTGACTCATAATTTTGACCTTCTATTTATAATACTTTGACCTAGACACAGATTTTGAAACCCATAAATTTAGCATGCTTCGACAGTTAAACACGGAATGTTATAAAAACATACTCCTTTAGATATTACTTTAATTTCCATGATCTATAAAACTTGTTTTTGTTTAAGTACTATACTTTAACCGTGATACATGTATAAACTTAGCATGCTTTTAAATTAAAACACTGAATTTTTCTTTTTTTATAAAAAACACTCATATTATTATTTTACTTTATTTCTAAGGTGTTCAGCACTAAGCTTTGAAAACAGATTTTTTTCATTCTCTTTTTCATACTGTTCTATTCTTAATCAAACCATTAAACACATTATTTCACTTTTTATATTATTTACATACAATTTGATCACCAAACACATTATTTCATTCTTTAATAAATACTTTATTTACACACAATTTGACATTTACAATCACATTTTCTTTCTGATTTTCCACAGTCACAAGTTTTTAATAAAGTTTGTTTATTTTTTCTTGCTGACTTACTGCTTGTGCTGTGACGTCACATGCTGAGTGCATACTGCAGCTCATAACTCATTGCTCTTTGCACCGACAGCAACAGCTCTCGTGCTCTCGTCTTTATTGTTGTATCTACATCGTTTTGAACATCAAAACCGTTTGATTCTGCCTGAAGAAGGTACGGCAGTGTACCGAAACGTCGCGACGAATCGAACGGTACTCTTTTTGTTTTCTTTTTTGAACTGATTTGCCGATTTCGGGATGGATCGCTCGTCGAGACGCGGCGCACAGAGAAACGCTCCGCGACTGCGGTTGAGACTAAAAAACCCCTCCCTGATATCCAGATCGGTTCCTCCAAGTAGAATGAGAAATGTACAACAACACAAACGTGATTTTAATCACGACTTTGATGCAGACGATCGGTTTGATCATGTGCATGACCCATATATAGAAACACAATTCCAAACACGTGAGTTCATTAATAAGAGTTACAGAGACGTGAATAATCAGACAGCTCGTCATCAGAGGAGCAAAAATACTGCTCTCTCTAACACAGATCATAGAGCTTTGTCCTATAACACACGCTCTGTTTCTTCTTCTGGTCACATGGTGTTTAATGATGATGCACGTGAGCACAATATGATCCGTTCTGCTAAAAACAAAAGAAAACGCGATCGAGCTAAAAACAGACGTGATGCTCTCGCTTTCAACACAGATTCTAACTTCACTGATGATTATTTTTGCGATCGAGCTAAAAACAGACGTGATGCTCTCGCTTTCAACACAGATTCTAACCTCACTGATGATTATGTCCCCCTTACAAATTATGACACTTTCACGGAGCATGACTATTACACTCCTGAACACGATTATTTCACCGAACGAGACTTTCACACTCGAAACGACCTCACTAGAGACCGTGGAGGAGATATATCTCATCCTCTCAACTATCGGTCGTTTTCTCTCCCCAATTTGGGTAGAATTAACCCTTTACGTACTCGTCCCTTCACTCGAACACCTACAACGGTTTCTTTTCGTGAGCCGGGGGAAATTCAGGTTCTGGTAAGGTCTTTTCGAACAGGAATACTGATTATCGTGGAGGCTCGAGGCAAACCCGATATTTATTTCGAACAAATACAACCCGACCCATGGAAACTCCACGTAATCAAAATTACACACCAGCACCTCCACAGCTCAAGACCACAATCAAACTCATGTACGACCTCATTCGTGCGGTACACCACCTCGACAAAGTAACCACAAAGAAAGGGGATAACCAACCCATAACGTTTCAGAAACTCACAGATCTTTTGATGACTACAATTAAACCGGCCTTCCCGAACTCCAGAGTAACAACACTGTTGGATGGGAACGCCAAGAATTGGTGTTTCACTGCACAGCTCATACTTGAACAACATTATGAAGAGCTCATTGAAAACACCATTCAGAGTCTCAAAGATCAAACGTCTCAATCTGATTGGCCGCACGCATTTGAGGTGGCTACTAATTGGGCTGACAGAAACTTTGGCCAGAGAATGACAGCGGAGACGATTGAACAAGCGAAAGCTCTATTCACTGCTGAACTTTCTGAACAACAGCACAGTGAAGCACCTGTGGTGGATGGGACACAACACGACATTGCGTCACCACAACACGACATTACGCCACCACCACAGCGAACGTACGCACAGGTTGTGGCTTCTCCACCGAGACGGGGGATACCACCTCCGTCTTCTACCTTGCCTCAAGCTTCTGTCAGTATCCAATTAAGAACCATAGATGCTCAAATTCAAACTTCACCGAGTTTACGGGGCGACACATTTACGGCACATCCCCCTCCGGGAGGGGATTGGCCTGTGGTTGTAGATGATGAGAATCCTCCTCTCATCACTTTTGCACCTGTCCGGCCCACACAGGCGGGACAACCACAACAGGAGGCAAAAACTGAGGGGCCCACACAGACCCCCCAAACTTCTCCACTTGAACAGAGAATCCCCCGTTGTTCCACTCGTCCTCCCTTGGCCCCCGGCGGGCTGGGACCAGAACCTGAGGAAATCGACCGCCCTGAGAGTAAAGGGGTGGAGCCGACGACCTCTGGCCGGGTACTATTTCCCCCCTCCGGGGGCCCAGGGGAGAGGGGCTCAGTAGCACCTCCTCCTCTCCCCCACACTCCTCCCGCGCTCCGTTGGATCGGGAGGACTCGACCATTTCATCCAGATGTCCATCTGGAAACACGGTGATGTCTAATCACGCATCTCCTGTCTCGAGTCTCCATCTTTTGGAGTCTGATATCCCGGTTGATAACACAAGGGTATTATCCCCCTTATCACGTTTTTTGAATGAATACGAAAGGCTCCCTACCCATATACCTGGAGACCCAGTTCGGAGCCCGATTGTTTCGGAACCTGGCGGTGCCCAATGTGTCTCCCTACCTCATCTGTTTCAGCGAACCGGTCTTGAACCTGGACGGACCGGTTCCACAGATGACGAGTTTTTGCGAGCTCCCCGAGTTCAGTTGGTAGACCCAAACGTCACGCGAACACAACTAAAAAGAATTCAGAGTGGCGTTTGAAGATCAGTAAGAAAAATTTGATCTTGGGCGATTCTAACGTCGCCAGGCTCCCGAAGTTCCAAAACACTGACTTACAAGTAGACGCCTTTCCGGGTGCGAAATTCCATCATGCTTCAAACCTAATTCAAAGGGCGCAGATTCTGGAACTTCCAGAGAGAATAATTTTATCTTTTGGACTCAATAATCGCCAACAAAGACTTAAAATTAGGGCGATCAGGGAACTCCAAACTTTGATCAAAACAGCTCGAGACAGGTTTCCGAACGCAGAAATTTTTGTTCCTGAGATCAATTTTTCTAGAGCCCTCCCGATCTCGGAACAACTAATGCTGGAGGACATTAATGTTTACATCCAGAAACACTGCGATTGTATCCCCTCCCTCCCGAGTTCTGAGAAATTTGAGGTGGAAAGGGATGGCATTCACTGGAAGCCCTCCACCGCAAAATCGATGCTTTTACATTGGGCCATGTTTTTAAACTACCCATTAACTTTAGCCGAACACCAGGCGTAGATAACCTCATAGTTAATCTATCTAAAACGTTCATTCTATCTTCCGATCAGCGTGCTTTACTCTCTAAAGGACTTACTTTTATTCCTACACCGACTGGTTTTAAGACGAAAAAGACAGAACTCTTAGGTGATCTACAAGCATACCACCGCCGACTCCAGCTTGAATCTTATTTTGAGGGTAAAAAACTCCAAAAAAAGAAACTCCCATTTACAGGCCCCTCTGAATGGACACCATCTTTGTCTAGTTTACCGAAGAATATAAGACAAATAGTTAGAGCAGATTTATACGCTTATCGTCACCTCAACTGGGGACTGGATGTGTGTCACAATTTAACACGAGGGGAGAAAAAAGCACTTAGGGAGTTAAGTAACAACACGAACATTGTCATAAAACCAGCCGATAAAGGTAACGCGATCGTAATTTTAGATAGGGCCCAATATTTATGGGAGGGTCATCGACAGCTCGATGCGAAAGAATATTATCGACCCCTGGACAGACCCATTTATCTCCAAACGGCGAGAGAGATTAAAAATTTACTCGAGGAAATGTGTCACCAAAAGATCATTAGCCCAAAACAGAAGGAATACCTCCTGGGGGATGGGAACCCCAGACCCAGGAGGTTTTACTTACTCCCAAAAATCCACAAAGGCCCGGAATCTTGGAGTAAACCTCATGAAATTCCACCTGGGCGTCCCATAGTTTCCGACTGTAATAGTGAGACGTACTTCACCGCGGAGTACATTGAGTTCTTTCTTAACCCACTTTCGCAGAAACACGCCAGTTACATTAAGGACACGTGTGATTTCCTCGAGAAGATTAGCCGACTCCAAATTCCACAAAATGCGTTTTTGTTTACCATTGACATAGACAGCCTCTACACTAACATCGAAACCGATGTTGGTGTGGAGGCTGTCAAGAAATGTTTTGAAAAATACCCCGATCCGAATCGTCCGAACGATTACATACTTAAACTTTTAGAAATCAATTTGACAAAAAACGACTTTGAATTTGAGTCTAAATTCTACCTACAAACAAAAGGGACTGCGATGGGGAAAACCTTCGCACCCTCGTACGCAAATATTTTCATGGCGCAGTGGGAGGAGTCGGCGTTATCTTCTTACTCTCTCAGGCCTTTCCTTTACTTTCGATTTCTTGATGACATTTGGGGAGTTTGGACCCACTCCAGAGATGAGTTTTTGGCTTTCACGCAACATTTAAATAACCATCAGAAATCTATCAAAATTAAGCACACGCTCGATTTTCGAGAAGTGAATTTCTTAGATGTTACGACATATAAGGGGCCAAAATTCTCAGAGACCGGTTGTTTGGACTTTCGGGTTTACTTCAAAGAAACAGATACTCACTCGCTTTTACATAGACGGAGTTTTCACCCGAAGCATACTTTTCGGGGTATAGTGAAATCCCAACTTCTCAGATTTCACCGTATCTGTTCTGAGTCGTCGTCTTTTTTGAACGCCACAAAAACCCTTTTCTCAGCTTTACGCAAACGCGGCTACTCCAGATCTTTCCTACGCCAGATTCTTAAAACTTTTCGTGACCCCAGACAACCGAAACCCGGGGAATCGACACCCAAAGATAAAATAATTCCTCTAGTGGCACATTATTCGGATCAAAGTATACAGCTTAATTTAGCGGTGAAAGCTAATTTTGAAAAATTTCTATTTAATTCTAACTTTTTGCAGAAACACAAACCGATTGCAGCTTTTAAAAGAAACCAAAATCTTAAAGATCTTCTAGTACGCAGCAAACTACCCACTCCGCCTGCTAGAAGTAGAAGCAGCTCCCTTAAATATTTTGCTCCCCAGAAGCTCGTCAAGAGCAGGTCCACGGGTCGAATCTTTCGCCTGCAACATCTGTTGCACTCTCGAGTGTCCAATTGCGTGTATTTGATATTTTGTGTCAAGTGTCGTAAACAGTACGTGGGACAGACAAAGAACGAACTATGTAATCGGATATACCAACATGTATATTGTATCACTCATAAAGTCGAAAAACGCAGATATCTGGTCCAGCACTTTATGTCCCACGGGCTGACTTCCTTACGCTTTTTGGGCCTACAGGCGAGTCTGTTTTGGTCCTTGAGTGACCGCCTGAGGGCGGAAAAGCTCTGGATGAAACGCCTTGACACAATGTATCCTAGAGGCCTCAATGAGACGTGAGTTATCGGTGCAGTTATCTGTTCTATTTTTATTTACTTTTTTCTATTTTTGGAATTGACTTACACTTTACATATCTCTTCTTGAAGATTGACTGCACCGAAACCCACTCTAAACCTACCCCTCACACCTAAAACCCTTTTCATTTTAAACTCACATGTTGAACCCCACCTGACTATGATGGACTGCACCTAACCCTAATCCTAACCTTAACCCTGATATCTAAACACACTCAAAACCTACCTTTACATCTACACCCACTCAGAAACTACCCTAACCTAAACCCACTTAAAACCTACCCTTACACCTAAACCCACTTAAAACTAACCATTACACCTAAAACTTTACACCTACACCCACTCAAAACCTACCCTAACCTTAACCCATTTAAAACCTACCCTTACACCTAAACCCACTCAAAACTTACCCTTACACCTAAAACTTTACACCTATACCCACTCAAAACCTACCCTAACCTTAACCCACTTAAAACCTACCCTTACACCTAAACACACTTAACTAACCTTTACACCTAATACTTTACACCTACACCCACTCAAAACCTACCCTAACCTTAACCCACTTAAAACCTACCTTTACACTTAAACCCACTTAAAACTAACCCTTACACCTAAAACTTTACACCTACACCCACTCAAAACCTACCCTAACCTTAACCCACTTAAAACCTACCCTTACACCTAAACCCACTTAAAACTAACCCTTACACCTAAAACTTTACACCTACACCCACTCAAAACCTACCCTAACCTTAACCCACCTAAAACCTACCTTTACACCTAAACCCACTCAAAACTTACCCTTAACACCTCTAACCCTTTCTAATGGAAACCTAGATTTTTGAACCCCACCTGATGCAGCCCTACTTATTTCAACCCACAAAAAACTATTATTAGCTTATGTGTTGGAGTCAACACAGACTGGGTGGCTGGGGCTCTCTGCTTGGTCCTCTCACCGGAGCTTTGGGCCCACTGGAAGCGACCAGTTGAGAGAAGGCCTGTGCACAACCGGGCCTGGGCCCTTTGGGGCCTAGGCTTAGGATATTACAATTCCCTAACCTAACCCTAACCCTAACCCTAACCCTAACCCTAACCCTAACCCTAACCCTAACCCTAACCTAACCCTAACCCTAACCTAACCTAACCCTAACCCTACCTAACCCTAACCCTAACCTAACCCTAACCTAACCCTAACCCTAACCCTAACCCTAACCCTAACCTAACCCTAACCCTAACCCTAACCCCAACCTAACCCTAACCCTAACCCTAACCCTAACCCTAACCCTAACCCCTAACCTACCCTAACCCTAACACTAACCCTAACCCTAACCCTAAATCCCAGCAGTGCCTTTGTAGTGTGTTGCGGCCACCTAGTCTCTAAGATGTAAACGGCACTTTGTAAGAGGGCCAATCGGGTTGAGGCACTTGCTGACCTCATAGAGACTCGGCAGTGGCACCACTGGAAAGAGCACCCTTGAAAATGGGGGGTAGGGCTTGCTTTCGTGCCTCTATCACCTTGCTGGCAAAAGTTATGGCAATCCGGCATGAGCATGGTGGTTTTCATCCCTATATCCTAACCCTAACCCTAACCTAACCCTAACCCTAAACCCTAACCCTAACCCTAACTTACCCTTAACACCTCTAACCCTTTCTAATGGAAACCTAGATTTTTGAACCCCACCTGATGCAGCCCTACTTATTTCAACCCACAAAAAACTATTATTAGCTTATGTGTTGGAGTCAACACAGACTGGGTGGCTGGGGCTCTCTGCTTGGTCCTCTCACCGGAGCTTTGGGCCCACTGGAAGCGACCAGTTGAGAGAAGGCCTGTGCACAACCGGGCCTGGGCCCTTTGGGGCCTAGGCTTAGGATATTACAATTCCCTAACCTAACCTAACCCCTAACTAAAAAACTCTTTTCTCAAACAAACACTTTCATCCTCTCAATAGCATGGCCTATTCCTTGATATGATGACCTCCCATGGAGACTTTGCAGCAGAAGGTGCTGCAGCCCAGTTGGTTAAAGTGCCTGTTTAGTAAACAGGAGGTCGTGGGTTCAAATCCCAGCAGTGCCTTTGTAGTGTGTAGTGGCCGCCAAGTCTCTAAAATGTAAATGGCACTTTGTAGGAGGGCCAATTGGGTTGAGGCACTTGCTGACCTCATAGAGACTTGGCAGTGGCACCACTGGAAAGAGCACCCTTGAAAATGGGTGGGTAGGGCTTGCTTTCGTGCCTCTGCCACCTTCCTGGCAAAAGTTATGGCAATCCGGCATGAGCATGGTGGTTTTCATCCCTATATCCTAACCTAACCCTAACCTAACCCTAAGCGCCCTCGAAAACGGGGGGGTAGGGCTTGCTTTCGTGCCTCTGCCACCTTCCTGGCAAAAGTTATGGCAATCCGGCACGAGCGTGGTGGTTTTCATCCCTAACCCTAACCTAACCTAACCCTAACCCTAACCTAACCCCCTTTGGGATGTATTTATTTTATTTTATTTTATTTTACTAAGAGCTGTGTTTGTGTCCCTTTCCCACTCTTGGGTGGGTTCTTAGTGGTCAGTTGAGGGAAGGACTGTGCACAACCCGGCCTGGGCCCTTTATTGGACCCAGGCCTTGGATTTTACATTTTCCTATCCCACACACAACAATGCACACAATGTGGGCTCTGTGGCGCAATGGATAGCACATTGGGCTTCTAAATTTCAAAATGTGGCCATTCAAAGGTTGTGGGTTCAAGTCCCAACAGAGTCACTGCTTTAGTCGTTTTGCTAAGCTCACTTGGCCAACAAACAAGTCTATCTGACCACCAAAACTCTTTTCTCAAACAAACACTTTCATGCTCACAATAGCATGGCCTGTTCATTGATCTGATGACCTCCCATGGAGACTTTGCAGCAGAAGGTGCTGCGGCTCAGTTGGTTAAAGTGCCTGTTTAGTAAACAGGAGGTCATGGGTTCAAATCCCAGCAGTGCCTTTGTAGTGTGTTGCGGCCACCTAGTCTCTAAGATGTAAACGGCACTTTGTAAGAGGGCCAATCGGGTTGAGGCACTTGCTGACCTCATAGAGACTCGGCAGTGGCACCACTGGAAAGAGCACCCTTGAAAATGGGGGGGTAGGGCTTGCTTTCGTGCCTCTATCACCTTGCTGGCAAAAGTTATGGCAATCCGGCATGAGCATGGTGGTTTTCATCCCTATATCCTAACCCTAAACCCTAACCACCAAAACTCTTTTCTCAAACAAACACTTTCATGCTCACAATAGCATGGCCTGTTCATTGATCTGATGACCTCCCATGGAGACTTTGCAGCAGAAGGTGCTGTGGCTCAGTTGGTTAAAGTGCCTGTTTAGTAAACATGGGTTCAAATCCCAGCAGTGCCTTTGTAGTGTGTTGCGGCCACCTAGTCTCTAAGATGTAAACGGCACTTTGTAAGAGGGCCAATCGGGTTGAGGCACTTGCTGACCTCATAGAGACTCGGCAGTGGCACCACTGGAAAGAGCACCCTTGAAAATGGGGGGGTAGGGCTTGCTTTCGTGCCTCTATCACCTTGCTGGCAAAAGTTATGGCAATCCGGCATGAGCATGGTGGTTTTCATCCCTATATCCTAACCCTAACCCTTCATCCCTATACCCTAACCCTAACCTTCTTAGTGGTCAGTTGAGGGAAGGACTGTGCACAACCCGGCCTGGGCCCTTTATTGGACCTAGGCCTTGGACTTTACATTTTCCTATCCCACACACAACAATGCACACAATGTGGGCTCTGTGGCGCAATGGATAGCGCATTGGGCTTCTAAATTTCAAAATGTGGCCATTCAAAGGTTGTGGGTTCAAGTCCCAACAGAGTCACTACCTTAGTCATTTTGCTAAGCTCACTTGGCCAACGAACAAGTCTATCTGACTTTTCTCTTTTCTCAAACAAACACTTTCATGCTCACAATAGCATGGCCTGTTCATTGATCTGATGACCTCCCATGGAGACTTTGCAGCAGAAGGTGCTGTGGCTCAGTTGGTTAAAGTGCCTGTTTAGTAAACAGGAGGTCATGGGTTCAAATCCCAACAGTGCCTTTGTAGGGTGTTGTGGCCACCGAGTCTCTAAAATGTAAACGGCACTTTGCAGGAGGTCCAATCGGGTTGAGGCACTTGCTGACCTCATAGAGACTCGGCAGTGGCACCACTGGAAAGAGCACCCTTGAAAATGGGTGGGTAGGGCTTGCTCTCATGCCTCTATCACCTTCCTGGCAAAAGTTATGGCAATCCGGCATGAGCATGGTGGTTTTCATCCCTATATCCTAACCTAACCCTAACCCTTCATCCCTATATCCTAACCCTAACCTAACCCTATCCCCTTCCTGGCAAAAGTTATGGCAATCCGGCATAAGTGTGGTGGTTTTCATCCCTATATCCTAACCCTAACCCTTTCATCCCTATATCCTAACCCTAACCCTAACCCTTCATCCCTATATCCTAACCCTAACCTAACCCTATCCCCTTCCTGGCAAAAGTTATGGCAATCCGGCATGAGCGTGGTGGTTTTCATCCCTATATCCTAACCCTGTCTTAGTCATTTTGCTAAGCTCACTTGGCCAACAAACAAGTCTATCTGACCACCAAAACTCTTTTCTCAAACAAACACTTTCATGCTCACAATAGCATGGCCTGTTCATTGATCTGATGACCTCCCATGGAGACTTTGCAGCAGAAGGTGCTGCGGCTCAGTTGGTTAAAGTGCCTGTTTAGTAAACAGGAGGTCATGGGTTCAAATCCCAGCAGTGCCTTTGTAGTGTGTTGCGGCCACCTAGTCTCTAAGATGTAAACGGCACTTTGTAAGAGGGCCAATCGGGTTGAGGCACTTGCTGACCTCATAGAGACTCGGCAGTGGCACCACTGGAAAGAGCACCCTTGAAAATGGGGGGGTAGGGCTTGCTTTCGTGCCTCTATCACCTTGCTGGCAAAAGTTATGGCAATCTGGCATGAGCATGGTGGTTTTCATCCCTATATCCTAACCTAACCTTAACCTAACCTAACCCTAAGGGGGGTAGGGCTTACTTTCGTGCCTCTATCACCTTCCTGGCAGAAGTTATGGCAATCTGGCATGAGCATGGTGGTTTTCATCCCTATACCCTAACCCTATATCCTAACCCAATCCGGCATGAGCATGGTGGTTTTCATCCCTATATCCTAACCCTAACCCTTCCTGGCAAAAGTTATGGCAATCCGGCATGAGCATGGTGGTTTTCATCCCTATAACCTAACCCTAACCTAACCTAAACCCTAACCCTTACCTAACCTAACCTATAGCAATCCGGCATGAGCATGGTGGTTTTCATCCCTATATCCTAAACCCTAACTAAACCCTAACCTAACCTTAACCCAATGAACAAGTCTATCTGACCACCAAAACTCTTTTCTCAAAGAAACACTTTCATGCTCACAATAGCTTGGCCTGTTCATTAATCTGATGACCTCCCATGGACATTTTGCAGCAGAAGGTGCTGCGGCTCAGTTGGTTAAAGTGCCTGTTTAATAAACAGGAGGTCATGGGTTCAAATCCCAGCAGTGCCTTTGTAGTGTGTTGTGGCCACTGAGTCTCTAAAATGTAAACGGCACTTTGCAGGAGGGCCAATCGGGTTGGGGCACTTGCTGACCTCATAGAGATTTGGCGGTGGCACCACTGGAAAGAGCACCCTTGAAAATGGGTGGGTAGGGCTTGCTTTCGTGCCTCTATCACCTTCCTGGCAGAAGTTATGGCAATCCGGCATGAGCATGGTGGTTTTCATCCCTATATCCCTAATGCTTTCATCCCTATATCTTAACCCTAACCTAACCCTAACCCAGACACAACAAGGTGCATAATGTGGGCTCTGTAGCATAATGGATAGCGCATTGGACTTCTAAATTG
>NW_026249595.1:0-17482 GCF_019703515.2 Myxocyprinus asiaticus
TTATTTGTTTCAAGTTTGGTTGCATATTGTAAGGACAACTTTAGGCGTCTGATTTCCAAGGAAGGTTCACTGGCTTCCGCATAGAGACTTTGGATTGGTGATGTTCTGTAGGCTCCCAAAGCTAGTCGTATGCCTTGGTGGTGTACAGTGTCCAAAAGTCATATGTATGACTTCCTAGCTGATCCATAAATTATACTTCCATAGTCCAGCTTTGAGTGTACCATTGTTCTGTACAAGTTCATGAGAGTTGAGCTGTCTGCTCCCCATTTGGTTTTGGCTAAAACCTTTAAAACATTTCTTTTTTTTAGTGATTTAATGTGAGGAATAAAAGACAGTTTGTTGTCAAAAGTGATACAAAGAAACCTGTTCTCTTTAACAACTTTAATGGGGACTCCATCCATAAACAGCTCTAGTTCATTGTGTAGCAAACGAAGCTGACAGAAATGCATACAGATGGTTTTTGTTTGTGAGAACTTGAAACCGTTCTGTGTTGACCAGGAGTGCATTTTGTTTATCTTCAATTGGATTTTTTGCTCGATAGTATTCATGTACTTGCTCTTCTAGCAAATGCAGATATCATCTACATATAAATTACAGAGGACATCAGAGCCAGTGACTTTTGTAATGCTATCTATTTTAATACTGAAGAGGGTTACTGATAGGATACTTCTTTGAGGTACTCCAAGTCCTTGTTTATGTAGGTTAGACAAGGTGTTTGCCATTTTAACTCTAAAGCTGAGAAATTCTAATAAAAAAATCTTAACTTGTGTTCAGCAGATGAAAAAGTCATACACATCTGGGATGGCATGAGGGTGAATAAATGATGAGAGAATTTTCATTTTTGGGTGAACTATGCCTTTAAGCCAAAGTACATTTTGGTTTCCGAAAGCCAAAGTGAAATGGCAAGCAGAAAATGTGAAAATGTAAAAATGTAAATACCCTAGTATAAAGGTTATACCTTCGTATAACGTTTTTCCAAATATACCCTAGCCTTTACCCTTTGGCTCAATGCACTATTTGTCTAGAATGGCAAAATGTCATTAAAATGTTGTCAAACAAGCCAAACCTGCATTATATCATCCACCTCAAAACATCTTGAAGATGTTTACTGCTACTCCTAAATCTCCTGATATTATGACTCCAGCCATTAGACTGAGTTTTGCTCTTTTAAGTGATTTCCAGTCAATGTTTCTGTTGGTTGAGCACTCTCAGTCATTACACGAGCACTGGGATTAGCTGGCATTTCCAAAAGGAATGTCACGTCACCGGGAAGCCTCACCTCGATGACTTACTTTTGCCTGTGTGCCGTTCGGCAAGAGAAAATGCCAGAAACACACTCTTTCACTGTTGTTTTGGGTGATATTTTCACTTGGCTGCACAAAGCTCAAGAAAGAAATGTTTACAATGTTAAAATGTAAAAACTTTGGTAGTCTCACTATTTATATCCTGGACATTTTTCGACAGTTTCTGTGAAACGTGTAAATTGCTCAAATCGCCAATTCTTATGCTAAAATCTCTTCTAGTATTTACATTAAATGAAGAGGAAAATGGAGTAATATATGCCACAAAACTAAACAAACGGTGTCGATAATCAAGCAAAAGTCAACACTGAGCAATTCAGAAAGTTCACAGCTGTGTATAAGTTAGCAGCTACAGATAATAAGCTTGACTCTTTTATGAAGTCCCTGGCACTCAAACCATTCCATCCACTCCAGACAGGGCACTTCCTGTATGAGATCAATGGGCAGCCCAACACTGAGTGGGTGGACATTAAAACCAGGCCATTATCGACCCGTTGACCTCTGCTCCTCTTTGTTCTTTACTCAAAACAGTAGCTCAAATGGAGACTACCATTTGTCTCTTGCACAGTATGAGCACATACATGAATGCTCTGCCTAAGATCAGTCAATAAATACTCTACACTAAAACAACTTCAGCTAAATGGTGTAGCTTAAAAGGATAGTTCAAACACAAATAATTTTTTTTTAATAATTTGCTCTAATTTTGTCATTCCAAACCCACATGCTGTTATTATTCTATGGAACACAACAGGAGACTTTTAAAGAATCTTAGCCCAACTCTATTCCAAGTAAGGACAGTTCATAGTGACCACGGATGTCTAGCTCCAAAAATGACATAAAAACATCAGAAAACCATAATGGTCAACGGATAGGCCTATGGGTCTTTCAATGTCCAATGCCGATATCTAGACAGCAGGATGGCCAATGGCCAACATGCATAATATGAACAGCAAATAAGAAACTGAAACGCACACTTATTTTATACAATATTTACAATGTTGAAAACAGAAATTGTTTACTATCCATTGGCAAATCTATAGGTAGGTATTGAAACAGACACAAGGGAAAGTTAACACTTGTGTTAATCAGCCAAGAAAACACGGTTATCGTCCCATTTCAAAATGGGGAAATATCGGCAGATTAATCTACCTGGCCGAAAACAACCATAGAAGTAGTCCGTCCTGAAATCATATGATATCTTTGTGTGACAAAAAACAAAAGTCATTATTTACAGATCATTTTCAACAAAGTTAGCGACTAGCCCGCATTTGTGCACCAGAATTCAAAACTGGTGCATTGCAATCGGTTTCTACACATGCGAGAACCAATGCCATTTTGCCGTTAATGGCGTTGAAGTGCAATTTTCTTTTTAATGTGGACACAAACTTTGATGGAGCTGAAGATTTGCATGACTTCTGAAATGTTATATAAATTTAGCACAGTTTTGCAAGGCATATAGACAACTTATGGTCCTTCTTTTGTCACTTTGAACTCATTATATGTCATATGTTATAGGCCAAAAGCTTGGTAACAGTTTTTTTTTTAAGATTTCGACTTTTGTGTTCCACAGAATAATAATAAAAAAAAAACATTAACAGATTTTTTTATTTTTGGGTGAAGGATTCATTTAATCATCAAAATGCAAAAAAATTAATAAATAAATAAATAATTCATGGCAACGTTGTTTAGCCTTGTTTAAAAAGGGGTTAATGGAAACCAGCATCAGACCATCTCTGAATGGCCAGACAAAATTTTTCATGTGCTCTATAATTATGGTTATTTATAAACTTGGATCGAGTGCCCACATTGGAAGCTCAGAAACTACCAGCAAGACTGGTGAATTCCGCCAAAGCCCTCTTCACTTAATGCTAGAGACCAGCTTTAACTATTTCTGTCCTCTTCTACCCCACGTGCATCATCTAGAATCCGCACCACAAAGTTTGGTTGGTTGCTTGATGCCAGATTGTACGTTTCTTTTATCTTTCCTCACCCCCAAAACACGGCACACCCATGATGCATTTCTGTCAGACCACTTTGGGGCACTTCTAGATTAAAAGTCTTTACCACAGAAAAACACATGACTGACCGTACCATGGTGGATGTTTCATTAAATTGGAGAAGCATTCCATCCGCATCTGCAAATCTTGCAGATTTTCGAGAGGAAGGTAGCTTTTTTGCTGCCAGTGTAAAATTAAGGAAACACATTATAGTAAGTGTTTCCCTTAGATTTCATGTGATCATCAGTTCACATTAACAAACAAGAAAGTATTGCACTTTTAGTAACTAACTTTGACTAAGATTAATAAATGCTGTTAAAAATATAGTGAATTTTTTGTTCATTTGAATGCATTAACTAATATTAACGAAAGGGTCCTTATTGTAAAGTATTACCAAACTAAGCAAAATTGTGAACACTGTGATGATTTTAATGCACTTTTTAAGGGATAAATATGAAAATGCTTTCATACATAATGCATTTATTTAAAATGCCATCTAATTTTCAAAATTGTCATTGTTGGGTAAAATATCCCTTTAATTTTCCTATTAAGTTTCCTAAAGACGCTTCAGACAAGTTGCGATCAATACTTAATACCTACATATCGAGATATATATTCAATCATGCTTCAAGGTCTCTTCTTCGGTGGCTCTCTTTCAACAGTACGCGTATGCCGACACACAAATGGTGCCTTTCAGAAATAACAACCAACAACAAAAAGGCTTTGTGGGCAGTGCTCTAAACTTCACAAGATCTCTTTTTAAAATAGAGCTTGAAAAAGAAAGGGTGCAAGAGGGCGTGGAAAAGCCAACTGTCTAGAAAACACTCCTGGCAACCCAAACTTCCTATGACTATGTCATACTTCCTGTTAGTCGCCTAGTTACTCAAGAGTTTCCCAATATGAGGCCCTCCCCTTTCTTGAACTGTTCACTTATGTTTCAAAAAGGGCACACCACTAAAGTCAACATGAAATGGCGTTCACAACCTATTTTACTACCGTAATGTGATGTATTTCAGAGTACAACTGGCTATTCAGTGGAAGAAAAAAATCGTTTCAGATGCGGAGCAAGATATAACAATTCGATGAAAGATTACGAAAACGTATATTTGTCTTTGAAATAACGTACACTGATATATCATGCAAATTAAGACCAGAATTACCTTTTAAGAAAGTATTTAGAGTCCCTTTTGATTTCTTTATGTTGACATTACATGTGCATAACATCTAGAGATCTCCAGTTCCATCAAGGTTCTCTAAGCTGAGGACGATTTCTTCGTGCTACAATCACCAACAACAATATCAATGTGAAAAACTTGACAAACACATGAGACCAACATTTCTTCTTTCGCTTCCTGTCACGCTTCTCACCACAGTGCTGAAAGGGTTTTTTCATGGCTGTTCAGTAGACAGGAGGAGGACTGAAGCTGGTCAGAATTGGAAAAAACAGCCACCAATCCTGAAGTCCAAACACAGATGACCACCATCCCATTGTTTTTTCCAGCACAATAAGGAGTTACAAGGTTGTGCATTGTATTACAACCCTATGGTGGTAAATATGTGAACACTTGAGCTTTATGTGATCATAAATTTGTCTATATTAACAAAAAATTACCATTATGGGTGAGAATTATGACAAATTACAATGCTTGTGGAAAAACCAGTTTAAGTTGGTAGCTGTGTTATGGAACATGGTAGCTGGTCATGGGCTAGTCCAAGCTGGTCATGAGCTAGTCCAAGCTGGTCATGAGCTGGTCCAAGCTGGTCATGAGCTGGTCCAAGCTGGTCATGAGCTGGTCCAAGCTGGTCATGGGCTAGTCCAAGCTGGTCATGAGCTGGTCCAAGCTGGTCATGAGCTGGTCCAAGCTGGTCATGGGCTAGTCCAAGCTGGTCATGAGCTAGTCCAAGCTGGTCATGAGCTGGTCCAAGCTGGTCATGAGCTGGTCCAAGCTGGTCATGGGCTAGTCCAAGCTGGTCATGAGCTAGTCCAAGCTGGTCATGAGCTGGTCCAAGCTGGTCATGAGCTGGTCCAAGCTGGTCATGAGCTTATCCATGATGGTCATGAGCTTATCCATGATGGTCATGAGCTTATCCATGATGGTCATGAGCTTGTCCAAGCTGGTCTAAGCTGTTCATGAGCTGGTCCAAGCTGATCATGAGCTTATCCAAGCTGGTCATGAGCTTGTACAAGCTGGTCATGAGCTAGTCCAAGCTGGTCATGAGCTTGTACAAGCTGGTCATGAGCTAGTCCAAGCTGGTCATGAGCTTGTCCAAGCTGGTCATGAGCTAGTCCAAGTTGATCATGAGCTGGTCTAAGCTGGTCATGAGCTGGTCCAAGCTGATCATGAGCTGGTCATTAGCTGGTCCAAACTGGGCATTAGCTTATCCAAGCTGGGCATTATTTGGTCAAAGCTGGGCATACCAGCTCAAACTGGTTTTTGGAAGATGGTAGCTGGTCAACCAGATTATGACCAGCTCGGACTAGCTACTATCTTCCAAAACACAGCTACCAGCTTAAGCTGGTTTTTCCACTACGGCAATGCAACAAGTAGGAGGTTTCTTAACCTGTATGAGATCCCAACAGGGTCCACTGAATATATTAATGGGGCACAGATTGTGTACTGACCACACATCAATGACAAAAAGTAAATTATAAGGTAACATTAAATAAAAATGAAAAACAAACAGCAAAAAGCGGGAAATAGTGTATGAAAAGTATAGTAACATTGTAGCTGGGTCCATTGAATCATTGAACAAAAGCTAAATCCGGGAAGTTCGAATTATCTTATTTTTTTTTTAAAGATTTTCCTTGCGATTGGACCTGTTGTCGTTCAGTAATGATACTTCGAGTTCCTTTACAGCTAAACCGCTATTTTATTAGATTTTTTGCAATTCTATCTCAAGTTTTTTTAGATCAGAAATGCTGTCTGAGGCTTTGAAACAATAGCCTTTTCACTTCCAACCTCCCCGAAAGTTTCAAATCGCCTTCAACGAGCTGAATTCAACTCAAATAAGTGAAATGAAAACACAGCCAGTCAACTTACCTTGATGTGTGTATGCTGTTTTGAACGAATCGTCACATCTTTATTAAGTTAATAAATGTCGGTCGTTTGTCTCCGGTGTGTATGTGTGTTTGAGTGTACGCGGCTCCTCCTCTTCATTCAGTAGATCTCCTCTTCCTCAAACTCATCCAGAGAGGTTTGTTTCCACCCCAGAGACTCTTTAAAATCATAACATTCAGATATGAGTCCGGAGAGGACACGCGGACATGAGAACCACGAGCTTTGTGCGGTAGATCTGTGAAAACACACATTGGGAAAAAAAAAGTAACACTCATGTGAACACAATATATGCTAAACAGCGAACCCTGGCGGAGGAAATGGAACTGCACCCAAGAGGCACTAACTGATTTGTGTTGTTTTTCCTTAATTTATTCCTTTTGTTAAACTTGTGTAATAAAATTACATTACATAAAATAAAATAAAATAAAATAAAATTAATTCACTAAGTTTACTCTAACTTAATTTAAACATCTTAAAATATATTATATTTATATTTTTATATTATTTTATTATTGTTATTTTTCTTTTCTCCATTTGCTCTACTGATGTTTGACATTACATGACTTATTTTGCACTCACAACAAACTTTTGCTTTTTCAAAAAGCTGCAAGCATTTTGGCAATACAAATACACATTTTTGTCTAGCCAGTCATTTTTGTATTTTATTTTATTTGTAAATCAGAATCAGAATGAGCTTTTATTGCCAAGTATTCTTACACACACAAGGAATTTGTCATGTTGACAGAAGCTTCCAGTGCAAAGACAATGCAACATATATACATACATACAAACATATAAATTTAAACATATATATATATATATATATATATATATATATATATATATATATATAGTGACATAAAAAAATCATAATAAAAAAAATACGATATTACAGATTAAAAAACGAGAAATATACAATAGTGCAATAATGTTGTTAGAATATTTTATATGCAGATATACAGTTATGTACAGGTGATGTGATGTATTGAAGAAGAGGTAGGATATGTTAAAGAATATAAATAAAATATGGATATAAGTAGGAATGGATGGATTGAATATTTCACATGGTTGTGTTGACATAAAGGAAAGTATTTAGGGGCAGTTTTTACTGTTCATGAGATGGATAGCCTGAGGGAAGAAACTGTTCCTGTGCCTGATGGTTCTGGTGCTCAGAGCTCTGAAGCGTCGGCCAGAAGGCAACAGTTCAAAAAGGTAGTGGGCAAGGTGAGTGGGGTCCAGAGTGATTTTTCCGGCCCTTTTCACCACTCTGGAAGTGTATAGTTCTTGAAGGGTGGGTAGGGGAGCATCAGTAATCCTCTCAGCAGTCCGAACTGTCCTTTGTAGTCTTCTGTGTCCGATTTAGTAGCTGAACCAAACCAGACAGTTGTTGAAATGCAGAGGACAGATTCAATGACTGCTGAGTAAAACTGTATCAGCAGCACCTGTGGCAGCTTGAACTTCCTCAACTAAATTGTATTTAATTTTTATGTAAATTATATATTCACAAATGCAAATGGACAAATGGCAAGCCTCTGTTTACAGTGTTTGAAAAGGAGGTAAAAATGGGTATAGATGTAATGTCAAAATCCAAAAACAGGAAAGCAACCAAAACAGTTGCAATATGCTCTTTGTTTAACATTCTCATATAAAAAGAGTGCTTAATGGCACATATGTACCCTCACATGTATATTTTTGTGTAGTACAAGTGTATAATGTACCCTCATATAAATATCTTTCTATAAAACAATGAGCCTATATAGTATGTAATTGATGATTATAATATTAATCTAACATTCATAAGCAAAAAATCTTTAAAAAAGTTACCTAGAATTGCAGAATTTTTTGCTGGAAATTGAATATTTAATCAAGTATTTGAGGGTAATAAATAATAGAAAATGTATAACTTTCCTTATGTGCTGTGATGAGATCTTTCCTGTCTCATGACTTATACGTTTCACTTTTTATTACTTTATTTGTTTCTGTTTTATTTTTGTCTGTTTCTTTTTATCTTATGTCTAAGTGAGTGTATTTATTCCCATGCACAGAATGTTCAAATTGCACAACGTTTACATTATGTATATACTGTAAGTACATTGTTAATGTTTTGCACTAAAATCATAATAAATAAATAAATAAATAAATAAACGTACACCTACGGGGCAGTCACCAGTTCACTTAACCTGCATGTTTTTGGACTTGTGGGGGAAACCGGAGCATTCATAACATTCCTAATAAGATTAGTTAGAAATCAAATGTATTGTGTGTAAAGTTTTAAATCCATACGTATTTAAAAAGGTTCAAACAAGGCCAAAAGGGGGCATGGGTAGCTCAGCGAGTATTGACGCTGACTACCACACCTGGAGTCGTGAGTTCGAATCCAGGGTGTGCTGAGTGACTCCAGCCAGGTCTCCTAAGCAACCAAATTGGCCCGGTTGCTAGGGAGGGTAGAGTCACATGGGGTAACCTCCTTGTGGTCACTATAATATGGTTCTCGCTCTCAGTGGGGTGCGTGGTGAGTTGTGCACGGATGCTGCAGAGAATAGTGTGAAGCCTCCACACGCGCTACAAGCCACGTGATAAGATGCGCATATTGACGGTCTCAGACACAGAGCCGAGTCACTACGCCACCACGAGGACTTAGAGCGCACTGGGAATTGGGCATTCCAAATTGGGGAGAAAAGGAGAGAAAATTAATAAAAAGAAGGCCAAAAGCCAAATTTAGCCAAAATCAAAACAAAATTGATAAAAAAAAAAAAAAGAAAAGAATCATCCGACTCTTCTTTCTTTTAATCTTTAAAACCAAGAATTACATTCTCAAATTTCAAAGTAAATATCAAGACTCATACCAAAAGAAACAAACAAACAAACAAGATTCTTAGTATACTCACAATACATAAACAAATGAAACAAATTTTCAGTTTGGAGTTCACAGAAAGAGCAGTTTATATCAAATAATTAATGTACAATATGACCTGATATTTGATGGTCTGCATAAATTTAGTTGCTAAATTGTGAGTTATATTTTTTGTGAGTGGCTAAACTCACAAGATAGCATGCCATGCGATGTCTACCAGAAACACAATAAAATGGTGTTTTTTTACTTTATAGGGATAGTTCACTCATATAGTCTAACATCTCTTTTTGTGTTTCATGGAAGAAAGTCTAAAGAGCTGGAACAACATAAGTAAAAAACTGGATGAACTTCCCCATAAACAATAACAGAATCAGAATCAGAATCAGAATGAGTTTTATTGCCAAGTGTGCTCACGTACACAAGGAGAAACAAGCAAGCAAGTGCACAAAAAACATCACAGTGACACAGAATATAAAACAAGGTAAAAGTATAAATAGACACAAATAATAGGACATATAACATAGAATGGCGTATGTACATGTGCAAGTGGTAATACAAGTGCAAGGTAGGGGTATGTGCAGTTATTGAATTAAATATGAGTGAATTTACATATGACATGAGATATTTATTTACATTATTGCACTATGGGGGAGTCCTGAAGGTGGTTTAATTGTTCATGTGGTAAATAGTAAAAACTGTTCTTGTGCCTGGATGTCCTGGCGCTGATTGCTCTGTAGCACCAGCCAGAGGGAAACTGTTCAAAGAGGGAGTGGGCAGGGTGTGTGGGGTCCAGAGAAGACCTGCTCGTTTCTTCAATCTGGAGATGTACAGTTCTTGGAGGGTGGGCAGGGGGGCACCAATTATCCTCTCAGCAGTCCTGACTGTCTGTTGTAGTTTATAACATGTCAATTATATAATAAACTAACACAAAACAAACGTCAGAGTATATTATTAAACAATGATGATATTCTTCACTGCTCTCCTGTCTAACATTTTATTCCATTTTTTATTATTATTATTTTTTTTTTTACTGTTCATCAAGGGTGATTTACATGGTTTACATGGTTATATACTGGACATATTGGTGAATGTAAAGTACTTCAGCAGGGTATGAATACAGGAAGTGTGTGTAGTGTGAGAGTATGCATTGGCCCTACAAGTTACACATTGTGCATTGAGCACCATCTTGTGCACAAAGAAGGTAAGAACCTCTCTCTATGCCCAAAAGAGCATGTTATAAATACTCATTTATGCACAAGACAGCAGCCAAATGCAAAAAAATAAACGTGTAAATTGGTAAGACAAACCACTGACCTTTCACATCTGAATCTGACTTCAGGAAAATGAATAGAAAATAATGTCACTTTCATATGAAAGACAAATCTGTATTATATGTAAAAATATTATTTAATTAAACAAGATTTTGAGTTTTGTTTGACAGGAAAAAACAAACTCTGCAATTAAAAGAGCTCATTCCAAATACAGTTCTTTTAACAATTAAAATGCATATTTTAGTCTTGTCACAAAATGTTGTTTTGGTAATCCGTCAGTTTTGGCACTGAGTGAGTTATGCCAGCTCTTAAGTAAAGGTCAAGGCATTAAGAGTGAATTAGATGTTTTATGGCTCTTATGAGAAGAATATTTCTGTTTTATTGAAAATAATCATTTATGTGGCTCAACTTAATGCATGCAAAAAATGTTAAACAGAACATAATCAAACACAATATTAGAAAATACTCCACTCTGAGTGTCTGAAGACTGGACAAACTTGTATATAATGTAATATTTGAATTTAAATTAAATCTGATTATATACAAATTTAGAACAAATGCACATTTTTAATTTAAGCAAATGCTTCTAAGATTTTGTGGTTGCATCCTCAATAAATCAGCTAATTTAACCAGCACCTTTCAGTACAATATACTGCACTTTACAGTGTTTTGAACAAGGACACAATTGTGTTACAATATTAAGTTCTCTCATATCGCAGCACAGGGCTGAGTTTCCCGAATCTTAGTAGAATGTTTGTCACACAAAACAGATTTTCAAAACCATAATTATTAGCACATAAAAGTAGTTGATAAATTCACAAGCCTCACGGTTGAATCATTCATACTTCCATTGTGCAACTTAAATGAATCTTTCTTAGATTTCAATCAGAGACAAAACAACACTTCATAAATGACATTAATGCACATTGGTCATTCCAAGGCACTACTTTCAACAAAAAACAACAACTTTTTTTTAAAATGATAAATTTGTCACATGTGAGCCCAGAACAAATTAGTCAGGACTTGTAATGACAACTGAGGGGTGATCTGTTCTTAAATGCACAAGATGACAAATATTACCCTGCAGTATTAAATATATTGGCTGTAATAAATACCACTATTAAAGGAAATGTTCAATTTTAAATGACAGTTTCCTCCTCCTCTTCCTCTGATCTGCTCCATGTGGCTAGTCTATATCATTACAGTCACACACTGCATGTTGTACAATGGCAGTTTCAAGTGCACAGTACATCAAACATTATTCAACACATTGAGGTCTCACAGCTCCAGTAATTATGCAAGTTTTACTTAATAACGAGGATCTACATGCTGGTTTGGAAAACAGCTGTTGCACCATTGTACAATAACATACAACGTTAAGATAATGTTCATGATTTAAGACTGCAATGGCAAGATTTACAGTGAAAAAGGAGTTATAACTGGTTATTATATATAATTTGGTCTGTTCTCACTCAAAACCGATTGGATTTTGACAGAGCTGAGATATTCTTCTAATAATCTTCACTTGTGTTTTGCAGAACAAAGAAAGTCATACACATCTGGAATGCATGAGAATGAGTAAATTGTCATTTTTGTGTGAACTATCCCTTTAAACTTGGACTCAGTGAATAAAAAAACGAGGTGGCACAGTTGTTCTTATTTGATCTGAGGTGGTACTTGTCTTCAAAGGTTTGAGAACCACTGCTCATCCATCATTATCATCCATTATTATCCACAGGGAAGACCTTTTTTGTTCTTTAGAGCAGCAAGTCCACAGTGCATCAACCTCTATGTTATAATCAGTACCCGAGATTCATGCATCTCCCACGATTGTGATTCCTGTGTAAATTTTGGCCGTCTCTGTGCGCCATTAAAAAGTCTGTGTAAACACAATATATTTGGCAGTTTAATGCGGCTTCTATGCACAGTAAAATCACTCTATATGAGCAAATTTAACCATAATATTATTGGCTGAAAGTCGTAAGAGCTCATAATGTTGTCGTGGGGGCGTCCCATATGTCAGTGGTGGTGCTCATGTGGGCAACACAAGTAGTTCAGCTGGCATAATGTCTCCGATCCACTATTCCCCATTGTTTCCTGTAATCTCTCCACTGTCCTTATATGTAAACTTCTGACTTCAACTATATATATATATATATATATATATATATATATATATATATATATATATATATATATATATATATATATATATATATATATACTGTATATATAGGTTGAATTTACCAAATTTGTTTTGGGTTTATGGGGTGGCCTGGATGACTGTGAAACTGTGCCCCAGTCCAGACCTGGTATTAAGTGTTTGTGTTCACATTTCAGTCAGAACTACTTTTGTCAAATGAATAGACTTGAATAGCGGGAAATGTATTGTCTTAGTGATGAAACATCTGTTTGTGTTGACGGTGTGATTCTGTTCTAGGCAAACTCATAAAAACCCATCAGGTGTAACAAAAAAGATCCAGCAGAAATATTACAATATTGTAAAACATTCTGACAGTGCAAGATAGTACAATCCTTCATTGCATAATAGATTAAAAGGAATTTCCAAAACAAGATAATTCATAAATCATAAACATCTCAAAGACATCTGCTGAACGTCTTATTGACATCTGAGAGGAAATGTCTTATAGACATATTGCAGATGAGCAAACAACCTAAAAATAGCCTTGATAGCACATGTACATCACAGACGGCTAAAGGTATTTGATGTGTGTATTTACATCTGGGAGATGTATTTTTAGGTTGTTTGCTCATCTGCAATATGTCTACACTTTAAGGTGTTTATGATTTAGAATGTTTGTAAATCTGTTCTTTTTAAGATGTTTAGCAGATGTTAATTAGATTGTGATGCTTTCCAGATGAAACACTCTAAAACAGACATCTTAGAGATGTACATGTGCTATCTGGGAGGTTAATTTCTTGAAAACTGTAAACACTGTGTAAACACTGTGTGTCTGTGGCTGACAGTCACATTGAATCTCTTGTTTATGGTATGGCTGCTGCTGGTAATATCTACTTCATAAAGTCCAGAAGTATTTGTTCTGATGTAACTGACGATGATAATCTCCAGTCTTATGGTTCAGTTGCAGTCGGTCTCTGAATTTCCATTAACACCTTCATATGTAGAGAAGACTCCAGCCGTTCTATTCATTTAAGCTATGACAGTGTCCACATTGCACAGGCACGTTTACTGAATATCCTCATGAAGTGGACAATGATGGCATCTGTTGGTGAACTGCTGTAATTGCTGATGTGGATGTGACAAGTACACAAAGAGAAAGAAACTTTTTATCCCTGACAATGCAGAAAAAAGTATGTTGGTCTTTCACAGTTAAAAAATTCTTGCTATGATATTTACATTTACATTTATTCATTTGGAAGAAGCTTTTATCCAAAGCAACTTACAAAAGAGGAATACATTGTAAGCAAATCATCTTAAGGAGACAGTGGTATGAAAAGTGCTGTATTACAAAGTTTCACTAGCATCAGAAGTATTCAAGACAGATTAAAGTGCAACAAGATTATTATTATTATTATTATTATTATTATTTTTATTATTTTTGACTGGTTAAGTGATTATGGAAAATATGTGTTTTTAGCCATTTTTTGAAGAAAGTGAGTCAGCTTCTAGGATGGAATAGGGAAGGTCATTCCACCAACGTAGTACAATGAAACCGAAAGTCCAGGAAAGTGTTTAGTTCCCTCTTTGTGAATGTAGCAGGAAAATATAGGTGAAAAAAAAAACAATTAAAAGATACTTAAGTGCTATGGTGAATGGCGCCTTGTCTGTGTCCTTGCTCGGTGGATTTGCACTGGTAGACTCGCTGGTCTTTACACAAGTAGGTTGTTCATTCAGTTTGTTAATCTTGATCAATAAGAAAAGGGGCCGGATTAACAAAAGAGACCACATATTACAATGATATATGGATGTTCTTGAAACTCATAATTATTTTTTTAAGCTAGTATTGTTGTTGTTGTTGTTTTCATTTGTATAGCTTGATAAAAAAAAAGTGCTCAGCAGTTCAGAACATCATAATGATCAAACACCTCTGCTTTTTTTAAAAAAGGCCAATGAGAATTGGCGAGTGGAATTTGTATGCCACTCCCCCAGACACATATAAAAGGAGCTGGTATGCAACCACTCATTCAGGTTTTGTGCTGAGGAGCCGAGACCAGGTCCTGGCCATTTCAGCAGGTAGTTCAGCGTTGTGGCAAGAGGGACACAATGTCTCATCAGGGAACGGAGGTTACGAAAGTAACCAGGACGTTCCCTATCTGTCACTCACTTGACGTTGTGTCGATGTAGTGACACTAGGGGTCCCTATACAAAACGCCACAACTAGCTGAACTGTGATGCATGAACTGGCGGTGTGTGACAGGCAGACTGCTGTGTGCCTCGTAGCCAGCGCACCAGGCCGTCACGTAACCTCCCCCAACGTTCTTATGAGCGTCAAACGGTCCATCAGGAACAAGTCAACTGCCCAACTATAGGGACAGGCTAGCAAAGCCGAGGCCTCTTTTCCTTCTCTTTTCTCCCCAAAAAGAGTGGAATTTGTTAACTGACTGGGAGCCCAAAGTGTATACGTCGGGGGGTGTCACTCCTAAGGGGAAGACACCGCGGAGACCACACCCCACCCAAAAAAGATTTTTTTGGCATGGTCTTTACCGAGCCTTGTCAGAAGTATGTCATGTGGAGAGGTCCCATGGTAGGTCCTCCTCAAAGGGGGAGGAGTTTCTACAAAGCATGGCGAGCGGGGGCAGAGGGGCCCCTGCCCAAGGAAGACACAGTTTACCGACAGGGAAACGATTTTGCGGAAAATATCACATGGGTTTGCTTTCAGGGAACCACTGCATGCGGAGCACCTACCTCAGTACAGGGCCTCATTAGCGCACTTACTCAGCCGGCAGCGAGTTTCTCCACAAACTCAACTGCCACAGGGTTAAGGAGGAAAGTCATCCAGGGATCATAGTCTGTGAACACTACTGGGAGTCAAGAGCGCACGTCTTCCCTTCAAGGGAGGGGAAAGGCACTATGCGCAAGCAGTACACCCGGCCAGTTGTCCCGGAACTTACCTGCTCGTGCCTGCCACTACTCGGGACGAGACCGGCTCAACCCAGAGATTGTAGGACCTCGCAAAGGTGTTGGGTGTTGCCCAGCCCGCTGCTCTGCACATGTCTGCCAAAGAGGCGCCACTGGCCAGGGTCCAGGAGGCTGCCACACTCCTGGTAGAGTGGGCTTATAACCCCGCAGGGGGTAGCACGTCCTGAGCCTTATATGCCATCGTGATGGCATCAATGACCCAGTGGGCAGTCCTCTGTTTGGAGACAGCACTTCCTTTCCGCTGTCCATCAAAGCAGACAAAGAGCTGCTCGGAGTTTCTAAAGCTCTGCGTGTGATCAGAATAGGTGCGTAAAGCTCACACCAGACACAGCAATGCGAAGGCTGGGTCTACCTCCTCCTGGGGCAGTGCTTGCAGGTTCACCACCTGATCCCTAAAAGGGAACGTGGGAACCTTGGGCACATAGCCCAGTCAGGGTCTCAGGATCACGTGAGAGTAACCCGGACCGAACTCCAGGCACAATTCGCTGACAGAGAACGCTTGCAGGTCCTCTACCCTCTTGATGGAAGTGAGCGCAGTCAGGAGGGCAGTCTTCAAAGAGAGTGCCTTAAGCTCAGCTGACTCCAAGGGCTCAAAGGGAGTTCCTCATAGACCCTGAAGGACTACAGAGAGGTCCCACGGGGGAACGAGGTGCAGTCTAGAGGGGTTCAACCTCCTAGCGCCTCTCAGGAACCAGATGATCAAGTCGTGCTTCCCCAAGTACTTACCATCTACCACAACGTGATGAGCCGAAATAGCAGCTACATACACCTTCAAGGTGGAGGGGGACAGCTGCCCCTCCAACCTCTCCTGCAGGAAGGAAAGCACCGATCCAACTGCGCATCTCCGGGGGTCTTCGCGTCATACCACTTAGCGAACAGACACCACTTCAAGGCATACAGGCGCCTCGTAGAGGGAGCCCTAGCCTGAGAGATCGTGTCTAACAACGCGGGTGGTAGGCCACTTAAGTCCTCCACGTCCCATCAAAGGGCCAGACGTGGAGATTCCAGAGGTCTGGTCGTGGTTGCCAGATGGTGCCCCGTCCCTGAGAAAGAAGGTCCTTCCTCAGGGGAATTCGCTGGGCGGGGGTGGCTGTCGTGAGGAACGTGAGATCCGAGAACCATGTCTGGGTGGGCCACTAGGGTGCTACTAGGATGACTTCCCGTCCTCCCTGACCTTGCACAGGGTCTGTGCAAGTAGGCTCACTGGTGGAAACGCATACTTGCGTAGTCCAGGGGGCCAGCTGTGTGCCAACGCGTCTATACCGAGAGGTGCCTCGGTTAGGGCGTACCAAAGCGGGCAGTGGTAGGATTCTCGGGAAGCAAACAGATCTACCTGTGCTCAACCGAATCGACTCCAAATCAGCTGGACCACCTGAGGGTAGAGTCTCCACTCTCCCCTGAGGGTAACCTGACATGACAGTGCGTCTGCTGCGTTGTTGAGGTCGCCCGGGATGTGAGTGGCTCGTAGAGACTTGAGGTGCTGCTGACTCCAGAGGAGGAGACGGCAGGTGAGTTGTGACATGCAATGGGAGCGCAGACCACCTTGGTGGTTGATGTAAGCTACCGTCGCTGCATTGTCATCCGGACCAACAAGTGCTTGCCCTGGATCAACGGCCGAAACCTCAGCAAGGCGAGCAGTACTGCCAACAACTCTAGGCAGTTGATGTGCTAACGCAGCCACGGGCCAGTCCAAAAGTCGGTGGCTGTGTGCCCGTTGCATACGGCGCCCTAGCCCATCTCGTGACTTGAGTCCGAAGCCAGTGCTAAAGCGGTCTCATATGCATCAACCCGAGCGGTGTGGCCACCGCTGAGGATGCCATATGCCCCAGGAGCCTCTGAAAGTATTTCAGTGGAACCGCTGTTCTCCATCTGAACGCC
>NW_026249596.1:0-10000 GCF_019703515.2 Myxocyprinus asiaticus
TAACCCTAACCCTAACCCTAACCCTAACCCTAACCCTAACCCTAACCCTAACCCTAACCCTAACCCTAACCCTAACCCTAACCCTAACCCTAACCCTAACCCTAACCCTAACCCTAACCCTAACCCTAACCCTAACCCTAACCCTAACCCTAACCCTAACCCTAACCCTAACCCTAACCCTAACCCTAACCCTAACCCTAACCCTAACCCTAACCCTAACCCTAACCCTAACCCTAACCCTAACCCTAACCCTAACCCTAACCCTAACCCTAACCCTAACCCTAACCCTAACCCTAACCCTAACCCTAACCCTAACCCTAACCCTAACCCTAACCCTAACCCTAACCCTAACCCTAACCCTAACCCTAACCCTAACCCTAACCCTAACCCTAACCCTAACCCTAACCCTAACCCTAACCCTAACCCTAACCCTAACCCTAACCCTAACCCTAACCCTAACCCTAACCCTAACCCTAACCCTAACCCTAACCCTAACCCTAACCCTAACCCTAACCCTAACCCTAACCCTAACCCTAACCCTAACCCTAACCCTAACCCTAACCCTAACCCTAACCCTAACCCTAACCCTAACCCTAACCCTAACCCTAACCCTAACCCTAACCCTAACCCTAACCCTAACCCTAACCCTAACCCTAACCCTAACCCTAACCCTAACCCTAACCCTAACCCTAACCCTAACCCCTAACCCTAACCCTAACCCTAACCCTAACCCTAACCCTAACCCTAACCCTAACCCTAACCCTAACCCTAACCCTAACCCTAACCCTAACCCTAACCCTAACCCTAACCCTAACCCTAACCCTAACCCTAACCCTAACCCTAACCCTAACCCTAACCCTAACCCTAACCCTAACCCTAACCCTAACCCTAACCCTAACCCTAACCCTAACCCTAACCCTAACCCTAACCCTAACCCTAACCCTAACCCTAACCCTAACCCTAACCCTAACCCTAACCCTAACCCTAACCCTAACCCTAACCCTAACCCTAACCCTAACCCTAACCCTAACCCTAACCCTAACCCTAACCCTAACCCTAACCCTAACCCTAACCCTAACCCTAACCCTAACCCTAACCCTAACCCTAACCCTAACCCTAACCCTAACCCTAACCCTAACCCTAACCCCTAACCCTAACCCTAACCCTAACCCTAACCCTAACCCTAACCCTAACCCTAACCCTAACCCTAACCCTAACCCTAACCCTAACCCTAACCCTAACCCTAACCCTAACCCTAACCCTAACCCTAACCCTAACCCTAACCCTAACCCTAACCCTAACCCTAACCCTAACCCTAACCCTAACCCTAACCCTAACCCTAACCCTAACCCTAACCCTAACCCTAACCCTAACCCTAACCCTAACCCTAACCCTAACCCTAACCCTAACCCTAACCCTAACCCTAACCCTAACCCTAACCCTAACCCTAACCCTAACCCTAACCCTAACCCCTAACCCTAACCCTAACCCTAACCCTAACCCTAACCCTAACCCTAACCCTAACCCTAACCCTAACCCTAACCCTAACCCTAACCCTAACCCTAACCCTAACCCTAACCCTAACCCTAACCCTAACCCTAACCCTAACCCTAACCCTAACCCTAACCCTAACCCTAACCCTAACCCTAACCCTAACCCTAACCCTAACCCTAACCCTAACCCTAACCCTAACCCTAACCCTAACCCTAACCCTAACCCTAACCCTAACCCTAACCCTAACCCTAACCCTAACCCTAACCCTAACCCTAACCCTAACCCTAACCCTAACCCTAACCCTAACCCTAACCCTAACCCTAACCCTAACCCTAACCCTAACCCTAACCCTAACCCTAACCCTAACCCTAACCCTAACCCTAACCCTAACCCTAACCCTAACCCTAACCCTAACCCTAACCCTAACCCTAACCCTAACCCTAACCCTAACCCTAACCCTAACCCTAACCCTAACCCTAACCCTAACCCTAACCCTAACCCTAACCCTAACCCCTAACCCTAACCCTAACCCTAACCCTAACCCTAACCCTAACCCTAACCCTAACCCTAACCCTAACCCTAACCCTAACCCTAACCCTAACCCCTAACCCTAAACCCTAACCCTAACCCTAACCCTAACCCTAACCCTAACCCTAACCCTAACCCTAACCCTAACCCTAACCCTAACCCTAACCCTAACCCTAACCCTAACCCTAACCCTAACCCTAACCCTAACCCTAACCCTAACCCTAACCCTAACCCTAACCCTAACCCTAACCCTAACCCTAACCCTAACCCTAACCCTAACCCTAACCCTAACCCTAACCCTAACCCTAACCCTAACCCTAACCCTAACCCTAACCCTAACCCTAACCCTAACCCTAACCCTAACCCTAACCCTAACCCTAACCCTAACCCTAACCCTAACCCTAACCCTAACCCTAACCCTAACCCTAACCCTAACCCTAACCCTAACCCTAACCCTAACCCTAACCCTAACCCTAACCCTAACCCTAACCCTAACCCTAACCCTAACCCTAACCCACCTAACCCTAACCCTAACCCTAACCCTAACCCTAACCCTAACCCTAACCCTAACCCTAACCCTAACCCTAACCCTAACCCTAACCCTAACCCTAACCCTAACCCTAACCCTAACCCTAACCCTAACCCTAACCCTAACCCTAACCCTAACCCTAACCCTAACCCTAACCCTAACCCTAACCCTAACCCTAACCCTAACCCTAACCCTAACCCTAACCCTAACCCTAACCCTAACCCTAACCCTAACCCTAACCCTAACCCTAACCCTAACCCTAACCCTAACCCTAACCCTAACCCTAACCCTAACCCTAACCCTAACCCTAACCCTAACCCTAACCCTAACCCTAACCCTAACCCTAACCCTAACCCTAACCCTAACCCTAACCCTAACCCTAACCCTAACCCTAACCCTAACCCTAACCCTAACCCTAACCCTAACCCTAACCCTAACCCTAACCCTAACCCTAACCCTAACCCTAACCCTAACCCTAACCCTAACCCTAACCCTAACCCTAACCCTAACCCTAACCCTAACCCTAACCCTAACCCTAACCCTAACCCTAACCCTAACCCTAACCCTAACCCTAACCCTAACCCTAACCCTAACCCTAACCCTAACCCTAACCCTAACCCTAACCCTAACCCTAACCCTAACCCTAACCCTAACCCTAACCCTAACCCTAACCCTAACCCTAACCCTAACCCTAACCCTAACCCTAACCCTAACCCTAACCCTAACCCTAACCCTAACCCTAACCCTAACCCTAACCCTAACCCTAACCCTAACCCTAACCCTAACCCTAACCCTAACCCTAACCCTAACCCTAACCCTAACCCTAACCCTAACCCTAACCCTAACCCTAACCCTAACCCTAACCCTAACCCTAACCCTAACCCTAACCCTAACCCTAACCCTAACCCTAACCCTAACCCTAACCCTAACCCTAACCCTAACCCTAACCCTAACCCTAACCCTAACCCTAACCCTAACCCTAACCCTAACCCTAACCCTAACCCTAACCCTAACCCTAACCCTAACCCTAACCCTAACCCTAACCCTAACCCTAACCCTAACCCTAACCCTAACCCTAACCCTAACCCTAACCCTAACCCTAACCCTAACCTAACCCTAACCCTAACCCTAACCCTAACCCTAACCCTAACCCTAACCCTAACCCTAACCCTAACCCTAACCCTAACCCTAACCCTAACCCTAACCCTAACCCTAACCCTAACCCTAACCCTAACCCTAACCCTAACCCTAACCCTAACCCTAACCCTAACCCTAACCCTAACCCTAACCCTAACCCTAACCCTAACCCTAACCCTAACCCTAACCCTAACCCTAACCCTAACCCTAACCCTAACCCTAACCCTAACCCTAACCCTAACCCTAACCCTAACCCTAACCCTAACCCTAACCCTAACCCTAACCCTAACCCTAACCCTAACCCTAACCCTAACCCTAACCCTAACCCTAACCCTAACCCTAACCCTAACCCTAACCCTAACCCTAACCCTAACCCTAACCCTAACCCTAACCCTAACCCTAACCCTAACCCTAACCCTAACCCTAACCCTAACCCTAACCCTAACCCTAACCCTAACCCTAACCCTAACCCTAACCCTAACCCTAACCCTAACCCTAACCCTAACCCTAACCCTAACCCTAACCCTAACCCTAACCCTAACCCTAACCCTAACCCTAACCCTAACCTAACCCTAACCCTAACCCTAACCCTAACCCTAACCCTAACCCTAACCCTAACCCTAACCCTAACCCTAACCCTAACCCTAACCCTAACCCTAACCCTAACCCTAACCCTAACCCTAACCCTAACCCTAACCCTAACCCTAACCCTAACCCTAACCCTAACCCTAACCCTAACCCTAACCCTAACCCTAACCCTAACCCTAACCCTAACCCTAACCCTAACCCTAACCCTAACCCTAACCCTAACCCTAACCCTAACCCTAACCCTAACCCTAACCCTAACCCTAACCCTAACCCTAACCCTAACCCTAACCCTAACCCTAACCCTAACCCTAACCCTAACCCTAACCCTAACCCTAACCCTAACCCTAACCCTAACCCTAACCCTAACCCTAACCCTAACCCTAACCCTAACCCTAACCCTAACCCTAACCCTAACCCTAACCCTAACCCTAACCCTAACCCTAACCCTAACCCTAACCCTAACCCTAACCCTAACCCTAACCCTAACCCTAACCCTAACCCTAACCCTAACCCTAACCCTAACCCTAACCCTAACCCTAACCCTAACCCTAACCCTAACCCTAACCCTAACCCTAACCCTAACCCTAACCCTAACCCTAACCCTAACCCTAACCCTAACCCTAACCCTAACCCTAACCCTAACCCTAACCCTAACCCTAACCCTAACCCTAACCCTAACCCTAACCCTAACCCTAACCCTAACCCTAACCCTAACCCTAACCCTAACCCTAACCCTAACCCTAACCCTAACCCTAACCCTAACCCTAACCCTAACCCTAACCCTAACCCTAACCCTAACCCTAACCCTAACCCTAACCCTAACCCTAACCCTAACCCTAACCCTAACCCTAACCCTAACCCTAACCCTAACCCTAACCCTAACCCTAACCCTAACCCTAACCCTAACCCTAACCCTAACCCTAACCTAACCCTAACCCTAACCCTAACCCTAACCCTAACCCTAACCCTAACCCTAACCCTAACCCTAACCCTAACCCTAACCCTAACCCTAACCCTAACCCTAACCCTAACCCTAACCCTAACCCTAACCCTAACCCTAACCCTAACCCTAACCCTAACCCTAACCCTAACCCTAACCCTAACCCTAACCCTAACCCTAACCCTAACCCTAACCCTAACCTAACCCTAACCCTAACCCTAACCCTAACCCTAACCCTAACCCTAACCCTAACCTAACCCTAACCCTAACCCTAACCCTAACCCTAACCCTAACCCTAACCCTAACCCTAACCCTAACCCTAACCCTAACCCTAACCCTAACCCTAACCCTAACCCTAACCCTAACCCTAACCCTAACCCTAACCCTAACCCTAACCCTAACCCTAACCCTAACCCTAACCCTAACCCTAACCCTAACCCTAACCCTAACCCTAACCCTAACCCTAACCCTAACCCTAACCCTAACCCCTAACCCTAACCCTAACCCTAACCCTAACCCTAACCCTAACCCTAACCCTAACCCTAACCCTAACCCTAACCCTAACCCTAACCCTAACCCTAACCCTAACCCTAACCCTAACCCTAACCCTAACCCTAACCCTAACCCTAACCCTAACCCTAACCCTAACCCTAACCCTAACCCTAACCCTAACCCTAACCCTAACCCTAACCCTAACCCTAACCCTAACCCTAACCCTAACCCTAACCCTAACCCTAACCCTAACCCTAACCCTAACCCTAACCCTAACCCTAACCCTAACCCTAACCCTAACCCTAACCCTAACCCTAACCCTAACCCTAACCCTAACCCTAACCCTAACCCTAACCCTAACCCTAACCCTAACCCTAACCCTAACCCTAACCCTAACCCTAACCCTAACCCTAACCCTAACCCTAACCCTAACCCTAACCCTAACCCTAACCCTAACCCTAACCCTAACCCTAACCCTAACCCTAACCCTAACCCTAACCCTAACCCTAACCCTAACCCTAACCCTAACCCTAACCCTAACCCTAACCCTAACCCTAACCCTAACCCTAACCCTAACCCTAACCCTAACCCTAACCCTAACCCTAACCCTAACCCTAACCCTAACCCTAACCCTAACCCTAACCCTAACCCTAACCCTAACCCTAACCCTAACCCTAACCCTAACCCTAACCCTAACCCTAACCCTAACCCTAACCCTAACCCTAACCCTAACCCTAACCCTAACCCTAACCCTAACCCTAACCCTAACCCTAACCCTAACCCTAACCCTAACCCTAACCCTAACCCTAACCCTAACCCTAACCCTAACCCTAACCCTAACCCTAACCCTAACCCTAACCCTAACCCTAACCCTAACCCTAACCCTAACCCTAACCCTAACCCTAACCCTAACCCTAACCCTAACCCTAACCCTAACCCTAACCCTAACCCTAACCCTAACCCTAACCCTAACCCTAACCCTAACCCTAACCCTAACCCTAACCCTAACCCTAACCCTAACCCTAACCCTAACCCTAACCCTAACCCTAACCCTAACCCTAACCCTAACCCTAACCCTAACCCTAACCCTAACCCTAACCCTAACCCTAACCCTAACCCTAACCCTAACCCTAACCCTAACCCTAACCCTAACCCTAACCCTAACCCTAACCCTAACCCTAACCCTAACCCTAACCCTAACCCTAACCCTAACCCTAACCCTAACCCTAACCCTAACCCTAACCCTAACCCTAACCCTAACCCTAACCCTAACCCTAACCCTAACCCTAACCCTAACCCTAACCCTAACCCTAACCCTAACCCTAACCCTAACCCTAACCCTAACCCTAACCCTAACCCTAACCCTAACCCTAACCCTAACCCTAACCCTAACCCTAACCCTAACCCTAACCCTAACCCTAACCCTAACCCTAACCCTAACCCTAACCCTAACCCTAACCCTAACCCTAACCCTAACCTAACCCTAACCCTAACCCTAACCCTAACCCTAACCCTAACCCTAACCCTAACCCTAACCCTAACCCTAACCCTAACCCTAACCCTAACCCTAACCCTAACCCTAACCCTAACCCTAACCCTAACCCTAACCCTAACCCTAACCCTAACCCTAACCCTAACCCTAACCCTAACCCTAACCCTAACCCTAACCCTAACCCTAACCCTAACCCTAACCCTAACCCTAACCCTAACCCTAACCCTAACCCTAACCCTAACCCTAACCCTAACCCTAACCCTAACCCTAACCCTAACCCTAACCCTAACCCTAACCCTAACCCTAACCCTAACCCTAACCCTAACCCTAACCCTAACCCTAACCCTAACCCTAACCCTAACCCTAACCCTAACCCTAACCCTAACCCTAACCCTAACCCTAACCCTAACCCTAACCCTAACCTAACCCTAACCCTAACCCTAACCCTAACCCTAACCCTAACCCTAACCCTAACCCTAACCCTAACCCTAACCCTAACCCTAACCCTAACCCTAACCCTAACCCTAACCCTAACCTAACCCTAACCCTAACCCTAACCCTAACCCTAACCCTAACCCTAACCCTAACCCTAACCCTAACCCTAACCCTAACCCTAACCCTAACCCTAACCCTAACCCTAACCCTAACCCTAACCCTAACCCTAACCCTAACCCTAACCCTAACCCTAACCCTAACCCTAACCCTAACCCTAACCCTAACCCTAACCCTAACCCTAACCCTAACCCTAACCCTAACCCTAACCCTAACCCTAACCCTAACCCTAACCCTAACCCTAACCCTAACCCTAACCCTAACCCTAACCCTAACCCTAACCCTAACCCTAACCCCTAACCCTAACCCTAACCCTAACCCTAACCTAACCCTAACCCTAACCCTAACCCTAACCCTAACCCTAACCCTAACCCTAACCCTAACCCTAACCCTAACCCTAACCCTAACCCTAACCCTAACCCTAACCCTAACCCTAACCCTAACCCTAACCCCTAACCCTAACCCTAACCCTAACCCTAACCCTAACCCTAACCCTAACCCTAACCCTAACCCTAACCCTAACCCTAACCCTAACCTAACCTAACCCTAACCCTAACCCTAACCCTAACCCTAACCCTAACCCTAACCCTAACCCTAACCCTAACCCTAACCCTAACCCTAACCCTAACCCTAACCCTAACCCTAACCCTAACCCTAACCCTAACCCTAACCCTAACCCTAACCCTAACCCTAACCCTAACCCTAACCCTAACCCTAACCCTAACCCTAACCCTAACCCTAACCCTAACCCTAACCCTAACCCTAACCCTAACCCTAACCCTAACCCTAACCCTAACCCTAACCCTAACCCTAACCCTAACCCTAACCCTAACCCTAACCCTAACCCTAACCCTAACCCTAACCCTAACCCTAACCTAACCCTAACCCTAACCCTAACCCTAACCCTAACCCTAACCCTAACCCTAACCCTAACCCTAACCCTAACCCTAACCCTAACCCTAACCCTAACCCTAACCCTAACCCTAACCCTAACCCTAACCCTAACCCTAACCCTAACCCTAACCCTAACCCTAACCCTAACCCTAACCCTAACCCTAACCCTAACCCTAACCCTAACCCTAACCCTAACCCTAACCCTAACCCTAACCCTAACCCTAACCCTAACCCTAACCCTAACCCTAACCCTAACCCTAACCCTAACCCTAACCCTAACCCTAACCCTAACCCTAACCCTAACCCTAACCCTAACCCTAACCCTAACCCTAACCCTAACCCTAACCCTAACCCTAACCCTAACCCTAACCCTAACCCTAACCCTAACCCTAACCCTAACCCTAACCCTAACCCTAACCCTAACCCTAACCCTAACCCTAACCCTAACCCTAACCCTAACCCTAACCCTAACCCTAACCCTAACCCTAACCCTAACCCTAACCCTAACCCTAACCCTAACCCTAACCCTAACCCTAACCCTAACCCTAACCCTAACCCTAACCCTAACCCTAACCCTAACCCTAACCCTAACCCTAACCCTAACCCTAACCCTAACCCTAACCCTAACCCTAACCCTAACCCTAACCCTAACCCTAACCCTAACCCTAACCCTAACCCTAACCCTAACCCTAACCCTAACCCTAACCCTAACCCTAACCCTAACCCTAACCCTAACCCTAACCCTAACCCTAACCCTAACCCTAACCCTAACCCTAACCCTAACCCTAACCCTAACCCTAACCCTAACCCTAACCCTAACCCTAACCCTAACCCTAACCCTAACCCTAACCCTAACCCTAACCCTAACCCTAACCCTAACCCTAACCCTAACCCTAACCCTAACCCTAACCCTAACCCTAACCCTAACCCTAACCCTAACCCTAACCCTAACCCTAACCCTAACCCTAACCCTAACCCTAACCCTAACCCTAACCCTAACCCTAAACCCTAACCCTAACCCTAACCCTAACCCTAACCCTAACCCTAACCTAACCCTAACCCTAACCCTAACCCTAACCCTAACCCTAACCCTAACCCTAACCCTAACCCTAACCCTAACCCTAACCCTAACCCTAACCCTAACCCTAACCCTAACCCTAACCCTAACCCTAACCCTAACCCTAACCCTAACCCTAACCCTAACCCTAACCCTAACCCTAACCCTAACCCTAACCCTAACCCTAACCCTAACCCTAACCCTAACCCTAACCCTAACCCTAACCCTAACCCTAACCCTAACCCTAACCCTAACCCTAACCCTAACCCTAACCCTAACCCTAACCCTAACTACCTA
>NW_026249596.1:15000-17448 GCF_019703515.2 Myxocyprinus asiaticus
AACCCTAACCTAACCTAACCCTAACCCTAACCTAACCCTAACCCTAACCCTAACCCTAACCCTAACCCTAACCCTAACCCTAACCCTAACCCTAACCCTAACCCTAACCCTAACCCTAACCCTAACCCTAACCCTAACCCTAACCCTAACCCTAACCCTAACCCTAACTAACCTAACCCTAACCTAACCCTAACCCTAACCCTAACCCTAACCCTAACCCTAACCTAACCCTAACCCTAACCCTAACCCTAACCCTAACCCTAACCCTAACCCTAACCCTAACCCTAACCCTAACCCTAACCCTAACCCTAACCCTAACCTTAACCTAACCCTAACCCTAACCCTAACCCTAACCCTAACCCTAACCCTAACCCTAACCCTAACCCTAACCTAACCCTAACCCTAACCTAACCCTAACCTAACCCTAACCCTAACCTAACCCTAACCCTAACCCTAACCCTAACCCTAACCTAACCCTAACCTAACCTAACCTAACCTAACCTAACCCTAACCCTAACCCTAACCCTAACCCTAACCCTAACCTAACCCTAACCCTAACCCTAACCCTAACCCTAACCCTAACCCTAACCCTAACCCTAACCCTAACCCTAACCCTAACCTAACCCTAACCCTAACCCTAACCCTAACCCTAACCCTAACCCTAACCTAACCCTAACCTAACCCTAACCCTAACCTAACCCTAACCCTAACCCTAACCCTAACCCTAACCTAACCCTAACCTAACCTAACCTAACCTAACCCTAACCCTAACCCTAACCCTAAACCCTAACCTAACCTAACCCTAACCCTAACCCTAACCTAACCCTAACCTAACCTAACCCTAACCTAACCCTAACCCTAACCCTAACCTAACCCTAACCCTAACCCTAACCCTAACCTAACCCTAACCCTAACCCTAACCTAACCTAACCCTAACCTAACCCTAACCCTAACCCTAACCCTAACCTAACCCTAACCCTACCTAACCCTAACCCTAACTAACCTAACCCTAACCTAACCCTAAACCCTAACCCTAACCCTTCAAATCCCAGCAGTGCCTTTGTAGTGTGTTGTGGCCACTGAGTCTCTAAGATGTAAACGGCACTTTGTTGGAGGGCCAATAGGGTTGAGGCACTTGCTGACCTCATAGAGACTCGGTGGTGGCACCACTGGAAAGAGCACCCTCAAAAATGGGGGGGGGTAGGGCTTGCTTTCGTGCCTCTATCACCTTCCTGGCAAAAGTTATAGCAATCCGGCATGAGCATGGTGGTTTTCATCCCTATATCCTAACCCTAACTAACCTAACCCTAACCCTGCTCTCAATAGCATGGCCTATTCATTGATCTGATGACCTTTCTTCTGGACGTTTTGCTCTTCTTAGTCACCCTCCCATGGAGGCTTTGCAGCAGAAGGTGCTGTGGCTCTCTTGGTTAAAGTGCCTGTCTAGTAAACAGGAGACCCTGGTTTCAAATCCCAGCAGTGCCTTTGTAGTGTGTTGTGGCTGCCGAGTCTCTGAAACGTAAACGGGCCAACAGGGTTGAGGCATTTGCTGACCTCAGAGACTTGGTGATGCCAATGGAAAGAGCGCCCTCAATAATGGGGGGGGGTAGGGCTTGCTCTGCCACCTTCCTGGCAAAAGTTATGGCAATCTGGCATGAGTGTGGTGGTTTTCATCCCTATATCCTAACCTAAGGCTTGGAGTTCTTTGTCCCTAACCTAATCCCAAAAACAGGGCAAAAGAAAGGAGCAAACAAACTGGGCATGGAAACCAAAATCTGTACAGGGGTAGCAAAACTGGGCAAGTTTGTTGGTGATACAGTCATAAATATAGCTGTGAACACACAGGCAACAAATAAAATGGGCAGACTGGAGAAAGGAAGTCGTCCTCCAGCGAAACGAGCCTTGAAAAAACATCCGCTATCAAAAAGAGGAAACCAAAATTAAATCACTGTGACCAGAGAAAGTGGTTAGCCCCACACACAGAGCAGAAATGTCAGATACCAGAAAGGGGCAGTCATTAGACTGAAGCGTCTCTATACGGCATGTAGTCACCCCAATATACCCCATGAACACTCGATGATTGGCCACCAAAACCCTAACCCAATTCCAAGGGGGCGTGATACAATGTGGACAAAAACGGTGCTTTTTACTGTATAATGCATGTTGCATAAGACTTAAAATACATTATGCATAAGGGATGGTCACCACTGTACACAATATAGCAGAAATGACAAAACCAGGGGAATAATAAGACTGCAGTTCCTCACTACAAATATAAACTGTATTTCAGTTTGGGATACAGACATAAGTGCAGTCAATCCAGTGTTATCTTCTGTAATTTTCAATTACAAAGTTAGGGTTATCTATCCATGTTAACCGAACAATTTTTGGACACCATGAATTGATGTTTACCAATAGGTGAGCCTAATATGTTAAAACTGACAATGG
>NW_026249597.1:0-17226 GCF_019703515.2 Myxocyprinus asiaticus
AACCCTAACCCTAACCCTAACTAACCCTAACCCTAACCCTAACCCTAACCCTAACCCAACCCTAACCCTAACCCTAACCCTAACCCTAACCCTAACCCTAACCCTAACCCTAACCCTAACCTAACCCTAACCCTAACCCTAACCCTAACCCTAACCCTAACCCTAACCCTAACCCTAACCCTAACCCTAACCCTAACCCTAACCCTAACCCTAACCCTAACCCTAACCCTAACCCTAACCCTAACCCTAACCCTAACCCTAACCCTAACCCTAACCCTAACCCTAACCCTAACCCTAACCCTAACCCTAACCCTAACCCTAACCCTAACCCTAACCCTAACCCTAACCCTAACCCTAACCCTAACCCTAACCCTAACCCTAACCCTAACCCTAACCCTAACCCTAACCCTAACCCTAACCCTAACCCTAACCCTAACCCTAACCCTAACCCTAACCCTAACCCTAACCCTAACCCTAACCCTAACCCTAACCCTAACCCTAACCCTAACCCTAACCCTAACCCTAACCCTAACCCTAACCCTAACCCTAACCCTAACCCTAACCCTAACCCTAACCCTAACCCTAACCCTAACCCTAACCCTAACCCTAACCCTAACCCTAACCCTAACCCTAACCCTAACCCTAACCCTAACCCTAACCCTAACCCTAACCCTAACCCTAACCCTAACCCTAACCCTAACCCTAACCCTAACCCTAACCCTAACCCTAACCCTAACCCTAACCCTAACCCTAACCCTAACCCTAACCCTAACCCTAACCCTAACCCTAACCCTAACCCTAACCCTAACCCTAACCCTAACCCTAACCCTAACCCTAACCCTAACCCTAACCCTAACCCTAACCCTAACCCTAACCCTAACCCTAACCCTAACCCTAACCCTAACCCTAACCCTAACCCTAACCCTAACCCTAACCCTAACCCTAACCCTAACCCTAACCCTAACCCTAACCCTAACCCTAACCCTAACCCTAACCCTAACCCTAACCCTAACCCTAACCCTAACCCTAACCCTAACCCTAACCCTAACCCTAACCCTAACCCTAACCCTAACCCTAACCCTAACCCTAACCCTAACCCTAACCCTAACCCTAACCCTAACCCTAACCCTAACCCTAACCCTAACCCTAACCCTAACCCTAACCCTAACCCTAACCCTAACCCTAACCCTAACCCTAACCCTAACCCTAACCCTAACCCTAACCCTAACCCTAACCCTAACCCTAACCCTAACCCTAACCCTAACCCTAACCCTAACCCTAACCCTAACCCTAACCCTAACCCCTAACCCTAACCCTAACCCTAACCCTAACCCCTAACCCTAACCCTAACCCTAACCCTAACCCTAACCCTAACCCTAACCCTAACCCTAACCCTAACCCTAACCCTAACCCTAACCCTAACCCTAACCCTAACCCTAACCCTAACCCTAACCCTAACCCTAACCCTAACCCTAACCCTAACCCTAACCCTAACCCTAACCCTAACCCTAACCCTAACCCTAACCCTAACCCTAACCCTAACCCTAACCCTAACCCTAACCCTAACCCTAACCCTAACCCTAACCCTAACCCTAACCCTAACCCTAACCCTAACCCTAACCCTAACCCTAACCCTAACCCTAACCCTAACCCTAACCCTAACCCTAACCCTAACCCTAACCCTAACCCTAACCCTAACCCTAACCCTAACCCTAACCCTAACCCTAACCCTAACCCTAACCCTAACCCTAACCCTAACCCTAACCCTAACCCTAACCCTAACCCTAACCCTAACCCTAACCCTAACCCTAACCCTAACCCTAACCCTAACCCCTAACCCTAACCCTAACCCTAACCCTAACCCTAACCCTAACCCTAACCCTAACCCTAACCCTAACCCTAACCCTAACCCTAACCCTAACCCTAACCCTAACCCTAACCCTAACCCTAACCCTAACCCTAACCCTAACCCTAACCCTAACCCTAACCCTAACCCTAACCCTAACCCTAACCCTAACCCTAACCCTAACCCTAACCCTAACCCTAACCCTAACCCTAACCCTAACCCTAACCCTAACCCTAACCCTAACCCTAACCCTAACCCTAACCCTAACCCTAACCCTAACCCTAACCCTAACCCTAACCCTAACCCTAACCCTAACCCTAACCCTAACCCTAACCCTAACCCTAACCCTAACCCTAACCCTAACCCTAACCCTAACCCTAACCCTAACCCTAACCCTAACCCTAACCCTAACCCTAACCCTAACCCTAACCCTAACCCTAACCCTAACCCTAACCCTAACCCTAACCCTAACCCTAACCCTAACCCTAACCCTAACCCTAACCCTAACCCTAACCCTAACCCTAACCCTAACCCTAACCCTAACCCTAACCCTAACCCTAACCCTAACCCTAACCCTAACCCTAACCCTAACCCTAACCCTAACCCTAACCCTAACCCTAACCCTAACCCTAACCCTAACCCTAACCCTAACCCTAACCCTAACCCTAACCCTAACCCTAACCCTAACCCTAACCCTAACCCTAACCCTAACCCTAACCCTAACCCTAACCCTAACCCTAACCCTAACCCTAACCCTAACCCTAACCCTAACCCTAACCCTAACCCTAACCCTAACCCTAACCCTAACCCTAACCCTAACCCTAACCCTAACCCTAACCCTAACCCTAACCCTAACCCTAACCCTAACCCTAACCCTAACCCTAACCCTAACCCTAACCCTAACCCTAACCCTAACCCTAACCCTAACCCTAACCCTAACCCTAACCCTAACCCTAACCCTAACCCTAACCCTAACCCTAACCCTAACCCTAACCCTAACCCTAACCCTAACCCTAACCCTAACCCTAACCCTAACCCTAACCCTAACCCTAACCCTAACCCTAACCCTAACCCTAACCCTAACCCTAACCCTAACCCTAACCCTAACCCTAACCCTAACCCTAACCCTAACCCTAACCCTAACCCTAACCCTAACCCTAACCCTAACCCTAACCCTAACCCTAACCCTAACCCTAACCCTAACCCTAACCCTAACCCTAACCCTAACCCTAACCCTAACCCTAACCCTAACCCTAACCCTAACCCTAACCCTAACCCTAACCCTAACCCTAACCCTAACCCTAACCCTAACCCTAACCCTAACCCTAACCCTAACCCTAACCCTAACCCTAACCCTAACCCTAACCCTAACCCTAACCCTAACCCTAACCCTAACCCTAACCCTAACCCTAACCCTAACCCTAACCCTAACCCTAACCCTAACCCTAACCCTAACCCTAACCCTAACCCTAACCCTAACCCTAACCCTAACCCTAACCCTAACCCTAACCCTAACCCTAACCCTAACCCTAACCCTAACCCTAACCCTAACCCTAACCCTAACCCTAACCCTAACCCTAACCCTAACCCTAACCCTAACCCTAACCCTAACCCTAACCCTAACCCTAACCCTAACCCTAACCCTAACCCTAACCCTAACCCTAACCCTAACCCTAACCCTAACCCTAACCCTAACCCTAACCCTAACCCTAACCCTAACCCTAACCCTAACCCTAACCCTAACCCTAACCCTAACCCTAACCCTAACCCTAACCCTAACCCTAACCCTAACCCTAACCCTAACCCTAACCCTAACCCTAACCCTAACCCTAACCCTAACCCTAACCCTAACCCTAACCCTAACCCCTAACCCTAACCCTAACCCTAACCCTAACCCTAACCCTAACCCTAACCCTAACCCTAACCCTAACCCTAACCCTAACCCTAACCCTAACCCTAACCCTAACCCTAACCCTAACCCTAACCCTAACCCTAACCCTAACCCTAACCCTAACCCTAACCCTAACCCTAACCCTAACCCTAACCCTAACCCTAACCCTAACCCTAACCCTAACCCTAACCCTAACCCTAACCCTAACCCTAACCCTAACCCTAACCCTAACCCTAACCCCTAACCCTAACCCTAACCCTAACCCTAACCCTAACCCTAACCCTAACCCTAACCCTAACCCTAACCCTAACCCTAACCCTAACCCTAACCCTAACCCTAACCCTAACCCTAACCCTAACCCTAACCCTAACCCTAACCCTAACCCTAACCCTAACCCTAACCCTAACCCTAACCCTAACCCTAACCCTAACCCTAACCCTAACCCTAACCCTAACCCTAACCCTAACCCTAACCCTAACCCTAACCCTAACCCTAACCCTAACCCTAACCCTAACCCTAACCCTAACCCTAACCCTAACCCTAACCCTAACCCTAACCCTAACCCTAACCCTAACCCTAACCCTAACCCTAACCCTAACCCTAACCCTAACCCTAACCCTAACCCTAACCCTAACCCTAACCCTAACCCTAACCCTAACCCTAACCCTAACCCTAACCCTAACCCTAACCCTAACCCTAACCCTAACCCTAACCCTAACCCTAACCCTAACCCTAACCCTAACCCTAACCCTAACCCTAACCCTAACCCTAACCCTAACCCTAACCCTAACCCTAACCCTAACCCTAACCCTAACCCTAACCCTAACCCTAACCCTAACCCTAACCCTAACCCTAACCCTAACCCTAACCCTAACCCTAACCCTAACCCTAACCCTAACCCTAACCCTAACCCTAACCCTAACCCTAACCCTAACCCTAACCCTAACCCTAACCCTAACCCTAACCCTAACCCTAACCCTAACCCTAACCCTAACCCTAACCCTAACCCTAACCCTAACCCTAACCCTAACCCTAACCCTAACCCTAACCCTAACCCTAACCCTAACCCTAACCCTAACCCTAACCCTAACCCTAACCCTAACCCTAACCCTAACCCTAACCCTAACCCTAACCCTAACCCTAACCCTAACCCTAACCCTAACCCTAACCCTAACCCTAACCCTAACCCCTAACCCTAACCCTAACCCTAACCCTAACCCTAACCCTAACCCTAACCCTAACCCTAACCCTAACCCTAACCCTAACCCTAACCCTAACCCTAACCCTAACCCTAACCCTAACCCTAACCCTAACCCTAACCCTAACCCTAACCCTAACCCTAACCCTAACCCTAACCCTAACCCTAACCCTAACCCTAACCCTAACCCTAACCCTAACCCTAACCCTAACCCTAACCCTAACCCTAACCCTAACCCTAACCCTAACCCTAACCCTAACCCTAACCCTAACCCTAACCCTAACCCTAACCCTAACCCTAACCCTAACCCTAACCCCTAACCCTAACCCTAACCCTAACCCTAACCCCTAACCCTAACCCTAACCCTAACCCTAACCCTAACCCTAACCCTAACCCTAACCCTAACCCTAACCCTAACCCTAACCCTAACCCTAACCCTAACCCTAACCCTAACCCTAACCCTAACCCTAACCCTAACCCTAACCCTAACCCTAACCCTAACCCTAACCCTAACCCTAACCCTAACCCTAACCCTAACCCTAACCCTAACCCTAACCCTAACCCTAACCCTAACCCTAACCCTAACCCTAACCCTAACCCTAACCCTAACCCTAACCCTAACCCTAACCCTAACCCTAACCCTAACCCTAACCCTAACCCTAACCCTAACCCTAACCCTAACCCTAACCCTAACCCTAACCCTAACCCTAACCCTAACCCTAACCCTAACCCTAACCCTAACCCTAACCCTAACCCTAACCCTAACCCTAACCCTAACCCTAACCCTAACCCTAACCCTAACCCTAACCCTAACCCTAACCCTAACCCTAACCCTAACCCTAACCCTAACCCTAACCCTAACCCTAACCCTAACCCTAACCCTAACCCTAACCCTAACCCTAACCCTAACCCTAACCCTAACCCTAACCCTAACCCTAACCCTAACCCTAACCCTAACCCTAACCCTAACCCTAACCCTAACCCTAACCCTAACCCTAACCCTAACCCTAACCCTAACCCTAACCCTAACCCTAACCCTAACCCTAACCCTAACCCTAACCCTAACCCTAACCCTAACCCTAACCCTAACCCTAACCCTAACCCTAACCCTAACCCTAACCCTAACCCTAACCCTAACCCTAACCCTAACCCTAACCCTAACCCTAACCCTAACCCTAACCCTAACCCTAACCCTAACCCTAACCCTAACCCTAACCCTAACCCTAACCCTAACCCTAACCCTAACCCTAACCCTAACCCTAACCCTAACCCTAACCCTAACCCTAACCCTAACCCTAACCCTAACCCTAACCCTAACCCTAACCCTAACCCTAACCCTAACCCTAACCCTAACCCTAACCCTAACCCTAACCCTAACCCTAACCCTAACCCTAACCCTAACCCTAACCCTAACCCTAACCCTAACCCTAACCCTAACCCTAACCCTAACCCTAACCCTAACCCTAACCCTAACCCTAACCCTAACCCTAACCCTAACCCTAACCCTAACCCTAACCCTAACCCTAACCCTAACCCTAACCCTAACCCTAACCCTAACCCTAACCCTAACCCTAACCCTAACCCTAACCCTAACCCTAACCCTAACCCTAACCCTAACCCTAACCCTAACCCTAACCCTAACCCTAACCCTAACCCTAACCCTAACCCTAACCCTAACCCTAACCCTAACCCTAACCCTAACCCTAACCCTAACCCTAACCCTAACCCTAACCCTAACCCTAACCCTAACCCTAACCCTAACCCTAACCCTAACCCTAACCCTAACCCTAACCCTAACCCTAACCCTAACCCTAACCCTAACCCTAACCCTAACCCTAACCCTAACCCTAACCCTAACCCTAACCCTAACCCTAACCCTAACCCTAACCCTAACCCTAACCCTAACCCTAACCCTAACCCTAACCCTAACCCTAACCCTAACCCTAACCCTAACCCTAACCCTAACCCTAACCCTAACCCTAACCCTAACCCTAACCCTAACCCTAACCCTAACCCTAACCCTAACCCTAACCCTAACCCTAACCCTAACCCTAACCCTAACCCTAACCCTAACCCTAACCCTAACCCTAACCCTAACCCTAACCCTAACCCTAACCCTAACCCTAACCCTAACCCTAACCCTAACCCTAACCCTAACCCTAACCCTAACCCTAACCCTAACCCTAACCCTAACCCTAACCCTAACCCTAACCCTAACCCTAACCCTAACCCTAACCCTAACCCTAACCCTAACCCTAACCCTAACCCTAACCCTAACCCTAACCCTAACCCTAACCCTAACCCTAACCCTAACCCTAACCCTAACCCTAACCCTAACCCTAACCCTAACCCTAACCCTAACCCTAACCCTAACCCTAACCCTAACCCTAACCCTAACCCTAACCCTAACCCTAACCCTAACCCTAACCCTAACCCTAACCCTAACCCTAACCCTAACCCTAACCCTAACCCTAACCCTAACCCTAACCCTAACCCTAACCCTAACCCTAACCCTAACCCTAACCCTAACCCTAACCCTAACCCTAACCCTAACCCTAACCCTAACCCTAACCCTAACCCTAACCCTAACCCTAACCCTAACCCTAACCCTAACCCTAACCCTAACCCTAACCCTAACCCTAACCCTAACCCTAACCCTAACCCTAACCCTAACCCTAACCCTAACCCTAACCCTAACCCTAACCCTAACCCTAACCCTAACCCTAACCCTAACCCTAACCCTAACCCTAACCCTAACCCTAACCCTAACCCTAACCCTAACCCTAACCCTAACCCTAACCCTAACCCTAACCCTAACCCTAACCCTAACCCTAACCCTAACCCTAACCCTAACCCTAACCCTAACCCTAACCCTAACCCTAACCCTAACCCTAACCCTAACCCTAACCCTAACCCTAACCCTAACCCTAACCCTAACCCTAACCCTAACCCTAACCCTAACCCTAACCCTAACCCTAACCCTAACCCTAACCCTAACCCTAACCCTAACCCTAACCCTAACCCTAACCCTAACCCTAACCCTAACCCTAACCCTAACCCTAACCCTAACCCTAACCCTAACCCTAACCCTAACCCTAACCCTAACCCTAACCCTAACCCTAACCCTAACCCTAACCCTAACCCTAACCCTAACCCTAACCCTAACCCTAACCCTAACCCTAACCCTAACCCTAACCCTAACCCTAACCCTAACCCTAACCCTAACCCTAACCCTAACCCTAACCCTAACCCTAACCCTAACCCTAACCCTAACCCCTAACCCTAACCCTAACCCTAACCCTAACCCTAACCCTAACCCTAACCCTAACCCTAACCCTAACCCTAACCCTAACCCTAACCCTAACCCTAACCCTAACCCTAACCCTAACCCTAACCCTAACCCTAACCCTAACCCTAACCCTAACCCTAACCCTAACCCTAACCCTAACCCTAACCCTAACCCTAACCCTAACCCTAACCCTAACCCTAACCCTAACCCTAACCCTAACCCTAACCCTAACCTAACCCTAACCCTAACCCTAACCCTAACCCTAACCCTAACCCTAACCCTAACCCTAACCCTAACCCTAACCCTAACCCTAACCCTAACCCTAACCCTAACCCTAACCCTAACCCTAACCCTAACCCTAACCCTAACCCTAACCCTAACCCTAACCCTAACCCTAACCCTAACCCTAACCCTAACCCTAACCCTAACCCTAACCCTAACCCTAACCCTAACCCTAACCCTAACCCTAACCCTAACCCTAACCCTAACCCTAACCCTAACCCTAACCCTAACCCTAACCCTAACCCTAACCCTAACCCTAACCCTAACCCTAACCCTAACCCTAACCCTAACCCTAACCCTAACCCTAACCCTAACCCTAACCCTAACCCTAACCCTAACCCTAACCCTAACCCTAACCCTAACCCTAACCCTAACCCTAACCCTAACCCTAACCCTAACCCTAACCCTAACCCTAACCCTAACCCTAACCCTAACCCTAACCCTAACCCTAACCCTAACCCTAACCTAACCCTAACCCTAACCCTAACCCTAACCCTAACCCTAACCCTAACCCTAACCCTAACCCTAACCCTAACCCTAACCCTAACCCTAACCCTAACCCTAACCCTAACCCTAACCCTAACCCTAACCCTAACCCTAACCCTAACCCTAACCCTAACCCTAACCCTAACCTAACCCTAACCCTAACCCTAACCCTAACCCTAACCCTAACCCTAACCCTAACCCTAACCCTAACCCTAACCCTAACCCTAACCCTAACCCTAACCCTAACCCTAACCCTAACCCTAACCCTAACCCTAACCCTAACCCTAACCCTAACCCTAACCCTAACCCTAACCCTAACCCTAACCCTAACCCTAACCCTAACCCTAACCCTAACCCTAACCCTAACCCTAACCCTAACCCTAACCCTAACCCTAACCCTAACCCTAACCCTAACCCTAACCCTAACCCTAACCCTAACCCTAACCCTAACCCTAACCCTAACCCTAACCCTAACCCTAACCCTAACCCTAACTAACCTAACCTAACCTAACCCTAACCCTAACCCTAACCCTAACCCTAACCCTAACCCTAACCCTAACCCTAACCCTAACCCTAACCCTAACCCTAACCCTAACCCTAACCCTAACCCTAACCCTAACCCTAACCCTAACCCTAACCCTAACCCTAACCCTAACCCTAACCCTAACCCTAACCCTAACCCTAACCCTAACCCTAACCCTAACCCTAACCTAACCTAACCCTAACCCTAACCCTAACCCTAACCCTAACCCTAACCCTAACCCTAACCCTAACCCTAACCCTAACCCTAACCCTAACCCTAACCCTAACCCTAACCCTAACCCTAACCCTAACCCTAACCCTAACCCTAACCTAACCCTAACCCTAACCCTAACCCTAACCCTAACCCTAACCCTAACCCTAACCCTAACCCTAACCCTAACCCTAACCTAACCCTAACCCTAACCCTAACCCTAACCCTAACCCTAACCCTAACCCTAACCCTAACCCTAACCCTAACCCTAACCCTAACCCTAACCCTAACCCTAACCTAACCCTAACCTAACCCTAACCCTAACCCTAACCCTAACCCTAACCCTAACCCTAACCCTAACCCTAACCCTAACCCTAACCCTAACCCTAACCCTAACCCTAACCCTAACCCTAACCCTAACCCTAACCCTAACCCTAACCCTAACCCTAACCCTAACCCTAACCTAACCCTAACCCTAACCCTAACCCTAACCCTAACCCTAACCCTAACCCTAACCCTAACCCTAACCCTAACCCTAACCCTAACCTAACCCTAACCCTAACCCTAACCCTAACCCTAACCCTAACCCTAACCCTAACCCTAACCCTAACCCTAACCCTAACCCTAACCCTAACCCTAACCCTAACCCTAACCCTAACCCTAACCCTAACCCTAACCCTAACCCTAACCCTAACCCTAACCCTAACCCTAACCCTAACCTAACCCTAACCCTAACCCTAACCCTAACCCTAACCCTAACCCTAACCTAACCCTAACCCTAACCCTAACCCTAACCCTAACCCTAACCCTAACCCTAACCCTAACCCTAACCCTAACCCTAACCCTAACCTAACCCTAACCCTAACCCTAACCCTAACCCTAACCCTAACCCTAACCCTAACCCTAACCCTAACCCTAACCCTAACCCTAACCCTAACCCTAACCCTAACCCTAACCCTAACCCTAACCCTAACCCTAACCCTAACCCTAACCCTAACCCTAACCCTAACCCTAACCCTAACCCTAACCCTAACCCTAACCCTAACCCTAACCCTAACCCTAACCCTAACCCTAACCCTAACCCTAACCCTAACCCTAACCCTAACCCTAACCCTAACCCTAACCCTAACCCTAACCCTAACCCTAACCTAACCCTAACCCTAACCCTAACCCTAACCCTAACCCTAACCCTAACCCTAACCCTAACCCTAACCTAACCTAACCCTAACCCTAACCCTAACCCTAACCTAACCCTAACCCTAACCCTAACCCTAACCCTAACCCTAACCCTAACCCTAACCCTAACCCTAACCCTAACCCTAACCCTAACCCTAACCCTAACCCTAACCCTAACCCTAACCCCTAACCCTAACCCTAACCCTAACCCTAACCCTAACCCTAACCCTAACCCTAACCCTAACCCTAACCCTAACCCTAACCCTAACCCTAACCCTAACCCTAACCCTAACCCTAACCCTAACCCTAACCCTAACCCTAACCCTAACCCTAACCCTAACCCTAACCCTAACCCTAACCCCTAACCCTAACCCTAACCCTAACCCTAACCCTAACCCTAACCCTAACCCTAACCCTAACCCTAACCCTAACCCTAACCCTAACCCTAACCCTAACCCTAACCCTAACCCTAACCCTAACCCTAACCCTAACCCTAACCCTAACCCTAACCCTAACCCTAACCCTAACCCTAACCTAACCCTAACCCTAACCCTAACCCTAACCCTAACCTAACCCTAACCCTAACCCTAACCCTAACCCTAACCCTAACCCTAACCCTAACCCTAACCCTAACCCTAACCCTAACCCTAACCCTAACCCTAACCCTAACCCTAACCCTAACCCTAACCCTAACCCTAACCCTAACCCTAACCCTAACCTAACCCTAACCCTAACCCTAACCCTAACCCTAACCCTAACCCTAACCCTAACCCTAACCCTAACCCTAACCCTAACCTAACCCTAACCCTAACCCTAACCCTAACCCTAACCCTAACCCTAACCCTAACCCTAACCCTAACCCTAACCCTAACCCTAACCCTAACCCTAACCCTAACCCTAACCCTAACCCTAACCCTAACCCTAACCCTAACCCTAACCCTAACCCTAACCCTAACCCTAACCCTAACCCTAACCCTAACCCTAACCCTAACCCTAACCCTAACCCTAACCCTAACCCTAACCCTAACCCTAACCCTAACCCTAACCCTAACCCTAACCCTAACCCTAACCCTAACCCTAACCCTAACCCTAACCCTAACCCTAACCCTAACCCTAACCCTAACCCTAACCCTAACCCTAACCCTAACCCTAACCCTAACCCTAACCCTAACCCTAACCCTAACCCTAACCTAACCTAACCCTAACCCTAACCCTAACCCTAACCCTAACCCTAACCTAACCCTAACCCTAACCCTAACCCTAACCCTAACCCTAACCCTAACCCTAACCCTAACCCTAACCCTAACCCTAACCCTAACCCTAACCCTAACCCTAACCCTAACCCTAACCCTAACCCTAACCCTAACCCTAACCCTAACCCTAACCCTAACCCTAACCCTAACCCTAACCCTAACCCTAACCCTAACCCTAACCCTAACCCTAACCCTAACCCTAACCCTAACCCTAACCCTAACCCTAACCCTAACCCTAACCCTAACCCTAACCCTAACCCTAACCCTAACCCTAACCCTAACCCTAACCCTAACCTAACCCTAACCCTAACCCTAACCCTAACCTAACCCTAACCCTAACCCTAACCCTAACCCTAACCCTAACCCTAACCCTAACCCTAACCCTAACCCTAACCCTAACCCTAACCCTAACCCTAACCCTAACCCTAACCCTAACCCTAACCCTAACCCTAACCCTAACCCTAACCCTAACCCTAACCCTAACCCTAACCCTAACCCTAACCCTAACCCTAACCCTAACCCTAACCCTAACCCTAACCCTAACCCTAACCCTAACCCTAACCCTAACCCTAACCCTAACCCTAACCCTAACCCTAACCCTAACCCTAACCCTAACCCTAACCCTAACCCTAACCCTAACCCTAACCTAACCCTAACCCTAACCCTAACCCTAACCCTAACCCTAACCCTAACCCTAACCCTAACCCTAACCCTAACCCTAACCCTAACCCTAACCCTAACCCTAACCCTAACCCTAACCCTAACCCTAACCCTAACCCTAACCCTAACCCTAACCCTAACCCTAACCCTAACCCTAACCCTAACCCTAACCCTAACCCTAACCCTAACCCTAACCCTAACCCTAACCCTAACCCTAACCCTAACCCTAACCCTAACCTACCTAACCCTAACCCTAACCCTAACCCTAACCCTAACCCTAACCCTAACCCTAACCCTAACCCTAACCCTAACCCTAACCCTAACCCTAACCCTAACCCTAACCCTAACCCTAACCCTAACCCTAACCCTAACCCTAACCCTAACCCTAACCCTAACCCTAACCCTAACCCTAACCCTAACCCTAACCCTAACCCTAACCCTAACCCTAACCCTAACCCTAACCCTAACCCTAACCCTAACCCTAACCCTAACCCTAACCCTAACCCTAACCCTAACCCTAACCCTAACCCTAACCCTAACCCTAACCCTAACCCTAACCCTAACCCTAACCCTAACCCTAACCCTAACCCTAACCCTAACCCTAACCCTAACCCTAACCCTAACCCTAACCCTAACCCTAACCCTAACCCTAACCTAACCTAACCCTAACCCTAACCCTAACCCTAACCCTAACCTAACCTAACCCTAACCCTAACCCTAACCCTAACCCTAACCCTAACCCTAACCCTAACCCTAACCCTAACCCTAACCCTAACCCTAACCCTAACCCTAACCTAACCTAACCCTAACCCTAACCCTAACCCTAACCCTAACCCTAACCCTAACCCTAACCCTAACCCTAACCCTAACCTAACCCTAACCCTAACCCTAACCCTAACCCTAACCCTAACCCTAACCCTAACCCTAACCCTAACCCTAACCCTAACCCTAACCCTAACCCTAACCCTAACCCTAACCCTAACCCTAACCCTAACCCTAACCTAACCCTAACCCTAACCCTAACCTAACCCTAACCCTAACCCTAACCCTAACCCTAACCCTAACCCTAACCCTAACCCTAACCCTAACCCTAACCCTAACCCTAACCCTAACCCTAACCCTAACCCTAACCCTAACCCTAACCCTAACCCTAACCCTAACCCTAACCCTAACCCTAACCCTAACCCTAACCCTAACCCTAACCCTAACCTAACCCTAACCCTAACCCTAACCCTAACCCTAACCCTAACCTAACCCTAACCCTAACCCTAACCCTAACCCTAACCCTAACCCTAACCCTAACCTAACCCTAACCCTAACCCTAACCCTAACCCTAACCCTAACCCTAACCCTAACCCTAACCCTAACCCTAACCCTAACCCTAACCCTAACCCTAACCCTAACCCTAACCCTAACCCTAACCCTAACCCTAACCCTAACCCTAACCCTAACCCTAACCTAACCCTAACCCTAACCCTAACCCTAACCCTAACCCTAACCCTAACCCTAACCCTAACCCTAACCCTAACCCTAACCCTAACCCTAACCCTAACCCTAACCCTAACCCTAACCCTAACCCTAACCCTAACCCTAACCTAACCTAACCCTAACCCTAACCCTAACCTAACCTAACCCTAACCCTAACCCTAACCCTAACCCTAACCCTAACCCTAACCCTAACCCTAACCCTAACCCTAACCCTAACCCTAACCTAACCCTAACCCTAACCCTAACCCTAACCCTAACCCTAACCCTAACCCTAACCCTAACCCTAACCTAACCTAACCCTAACCCTAACCCTAACCCTAACCCTAACCCTAACCCTAACCCTAACCCTAACCCTAACCCTAACCCTAACCCTAACCTAACCCTAACCCTAACCCTAACCCTAACCCTAACCCTAACCCTAACCCTAACCCTAACCCTAACCCTAACCCTAACCCTAACCCTAACCCTAACCCTAACCCTAACCCTAACCCTAACCCTAACCCTAACCCTAACCCTAACCCTAACCCTAACCCTAACCCTAACCCTAACCCTAACCCTAACCCTAACCCTAACCTAACCCTAACCCTAACCCTAACCCTAACCCTAACCTAACCCTAACCCTAACCCTAACCCTAACCTAACCTAACCTAACCTAACCCTAACCCTAACCCTAACCCTAACCCTAACCCTAACCCTAACCCTAACCCTAACCCTAACCCTAACCCTAACCCTAACCCTAACCCTAACCCTAACCCTAACCCTAACCCTAACCCTAACCCTAACCCTAAACCCTAACCCTAACCCTAACCCTAACCCTAACCCTAACCCTAACCTAACCCTAACCTAACCCTAACCCTAACCCTAACCCTAACCCTAACCTAACCCTAACCCTAACCCTAACCCTAACCCTAACCCTAACCCTAACCCTAACCCTAACCCTAACCCTAACCCTAACCCTAACCCTAACCCTAACCCTAACCCTAACCTAACCCTAACCCTAACCCTAACCCTAACCTAACCCTAACCCTAACCCTAACCCTAACCCTAACCCTAACCCTAACCCTAACCCTAACCCTAACCCTAACCCTAACCCTAACCCTAACCCTAACCCTAACCCTAACCCTAACCCTAACCCTAACCCTAACCCTATATCCTAACCCTAACCCTAACCTAACCCTAACCCAACCCTAACTAAGCGTGGTGGTTTTCATCCCTATATCCTAACCCTAACCTAACCTAACCCTAACCCTACCTAACCCTAACCCTAGTAAACAGGAGTTCCTGGGTTCAAATCCCAGCAGTGCCTTTGTAGTGTGTTGTGGCCGCTGAGTCTCTAAGATGTAAACGGCACTTTGTAGGAGGGCCAATCGGGTTGAGGCACTTGCTGACCTCATAGAGACTCGGTGGTGGCACCACTGGAAAGAACACCCTCGAAAATGGGGGGGTAGGGCTTGCTTTCGTGCCTCTATCAATTTCCTGGCAAAAGTTATGGCAATCCGGCATGAGCATGGTGGTTTTCATCCCTATATCCTAACCCTAACTAACCCTAACCTAACCTTAACCCTAACCCTAACCACTGGAAGCGACCAGTTGAGAGAAGGCCTGTGCACAACCGGGCCTGGGCCCTTTGGGGCCTAGGCTTAGGATATTACAATTCCCTAACCTAACCCTAATCCAGACACAACACTGTGCATAACATGGGCTCTGTGGTGCAATGGATAGTGCATTGCACTTCTAAATGGCAAAATGTGGCCATTCAAAGGCTGTGGGTTCAAGTCCCAACAGAGTCACTGCCTTAGTCACTTTGCTAAGCACACTTGGCCATCGAACAAGTCTATCTGACCACCACAATTCTTTTCTCAAACAATTCTTTTCATGCTCACCATAGCTTGGCCTGTTCATTGATCTGATGACCTCCCATGGACACTTTGCAGCTGAAGGTGCTGTGGCTTAGTTGGTTAAAGTGCCTGCCTAGTAAACAGGAGATCCTGGGTTCAAATCCCAGCAGGGCATTTGTAGTGTGTTGCGGCTACCTAGTCTCTAAGATGTAAACGGCACTTTGTAAGAGGGCCAATCAGGTTGAGGCACTTGCTGACCTCATAGAGACTGGGTGGTGGCACCACTGGAAAGAGCACCCTCAAAAATGGGGGGGTAGGGCTTGCTTTCATCCCTCTGTCACCTTCCTGGCAAAAGTTATGGCAATCCGGCATGAGCGTGGTGGTTTTCATCCCTATATCCTAACCCTAACCCTACTCAAACAAACACATTCGTGTTCTCAATAGCATGGCCTACTCATTGATCTGATGACCTCCCATGGAAAATTCGCAGCAAAAGGTGCTGTGGCTTAGTTGGTTAAAATGCTTGCCTAATACACAGGAGATCCTGGGTTCAAATCCCAGCAGTGCCTTTGTAGTGCGCTGTGGCCACTGAGTCTCTAAGATGTAAACGGCACTTTGTAGGAGGGCCAATCGGGTTGAGGCACTTGCTGACCTCATAGAGACTCGGTGGTGGCACCACTGGAAAGAGCACCCTCGAAAATGGGGGGGTAGGGCTTGCTTTCGTGCCTCTATCACCTTCCTGGCAAAAGTTATGGCAATCCGGCATGAGCATGGTGCTTTTCATCCCTATATCCTAACCCTAACCTAACCCTAACCTAGGTTTTCATCCCTATATCCTAACTAACCCTAACCCTAACCAACGGCGTATATCCTAACCCTTACACACAACAATGCACACTCTGTGGCGCAATGGATAGCGCATTGGACTTCTAAGTTTCAAAATGTGGCCATTCAAAGGTTGTGGGTTCAAGTCCCAACAGAGTCACTGCCTTAGTCATTTTGCAAAGCACACTTGGCCAACGAACAAGTCTATCTGACCACCAAAACTCTTTTCTCAAACAAACACTTTCATGCTCACAATAGCAT
>NW_026249598.1:0-16803 GCF_019703515.2 Myxocyprinus asiaticus
TTACTGTGGAAGACATCAGAATTTCATGAGTACTTCCTGTCTCACAGATGATGTCACAGTGCCAAAGTGGGCAAAAGATTATTTGCTCATACCTGTTGACTGCTGCACAAACTCTTGTAGCTGTTAAATTAATCAGAACACATTGATTAGTGCTACTCAGTTTCAATTATAATTGAATACAAAAATGAGAAATCTAAAATATTATGTGGTGTCATTGGGGATTCTGTTCTAAAACAAATGTTTGTTTTGCATCAGCAAGTATGTTTTCCATCCACTTACCATTCACTGGTGTGACTAGACACTAAAAGAAAAGAAAATACCATACATTACAGCTTAGATGAATTATGAATTATCTGGTGTGATATGAATTGAAGGTGTTTACTGAATTAAAATAATGAAATGAAATATTAAGGAATGAATGATAAGTCTTACTATTGGAGGTTCAGGAAGTGAACAGCCTGAAAATAATATGCACACATTTAACCATTCATTATGGCAGAAATAATAAGAAACATTTTTATTTTGTAGTAAAGTGACCAGTGAGAGATCATGAAGACACGATGATAGAGTAAGTGAAAGGAATGACCTCTCTCTCCATTCTGCTTGAGTTCTTCAGTTGTGTTGAGGACCAGAGTCACCATCTCTGATGGCAGGAAGGGTAAAGCCTGGAACAGTCTTGTAAAACTGAGGAAGAAACATGGAATTAGAGGAGCTGGAGATATCAGCAGAAGTAACTCCAGAGACACAATAATGTGACATCAGATGCTCAATAACACTTACATCAGTATGTAGGAGCTGCACGGAATAAAGACCTGTGGAAACAGGAACATGTGTCAGTGCTTTTATTAGATAATTGATTCGGATGGATGAAGAATCCTAAGAGATTTAGGGCCTAGTGAGCTGCCTTGCTGTCAACTTCCTACTTAGGCAACTGTCTTAAATGGTAGCATCCTAACTGTAATGGAGACACAAAGAGACTGATTTGGAACGCTCTTCATAGGCATTAACTTTACGTGCCATTCAAATAATTTTCCCCATGCACAGCACAAGGGAGACTCAACATGCTACTGATTTTCTCGTAAAGAGTAGGGGTGTAAGCCCGGTCGGTGTCCTGGCCAAATTTGCCCATTGGCCTCTATCCATTATGGCTTCCTAAAAATCCCCTATACATATGAACTGGCTACATCACTGTACTCTCCTCTTCACCAATATCTGGTGTGTGGTGAGCGTTCTGGTGCACTATGGCTGCTGTTGCATCATCCAGGTGGATGCTGTATACTGGTGGTTGTTGAGGAGATTCCCCCATTATAATGTAAAGCACATAGTAAAGCGCTTTGAGTGCCTAGAAAAGCACTACATAAATGTAAAGATTTTTTTTAAATGTTATTATTTTTATCCCCTTTTCTCCCAATGTTGGAATGCCCAATTCCCACTACTTAGTAGGTCCTCGTGGTGGCGCGGTTACTCACCTCAATCTGGGTGGCGGAGGACAAGTCTCAGCTGCCTCCGCTTCTGAGATCGTCAATCCACGCATCTTATCACGTGACTCGTTGTGCATGACACCGCAGTGACTCCGCATGTGGAGGCTCATGCTACTCTCCGCGATCCACGCACAACTTACATTGAGAGCGAGAACCACTAATCACGACCACGAGGAGGTTACCCCATGTGACTCTTCCCTCCATAGCAACCGGGCCAGTTTGGTTGCTTAGGAGACCTGGCTGGGGTCACTCAGCACATCCTGGATTCCAACTCGCGACTCCAGGGGTGGTAGTCAACATCAATTATCGCTGAGCTACTCAGGCCCCCAAATGTATGGAATTATTTCAATCGAGGGTGATGTGACAGGAATGACATACCACACACACATTTTGGGTAAAATAGTCTGTTTTCTATCACATATTAAAAAAATGTATTGATTGTTTTCAGTATTAAATGGATTATAATTATTTAGCCAAAACTGATCTCGCTTCGTCTGACATATTGGATTTATTTTTTAACCGAGCTCTTCACCGTGCATTCTGGGATTGCCTACCTCTGGAAGAATACATATGATGGTACCTTAGAATTTGTCCAAAACGAAATAGCTTGGGAGACAGCATAATTAAGGTACCTACCTTTCGGAACAGCTGTTAGGTCGGGAGCACCTATGATGCCTTAAGCCCAAAGTATACTTTGGTTTTAATGCAAACACTTCTGTTGAATGCTCTGCCTTTCAAGTTTACTTAATTTGACTATTTCTCTTCAGGAATTTAGACCCATAAAGACGTCTTTATATTCCTTCAGACTCGAGCTATACAAAGGTATCTCCTGACCTCTTCTTGATGCACATATCCACTATTGTTGTTTCCAGCTTCATCTCTTGTTGTTTTCTGGAGATTACATCTTCTTCTAGTGCTTCTTTTTGCTAAGCAACAGCTGAACTGTGAGTGTTGCCGCACTGTGGAGCCACTAATTAGCGCAAAACAAATTCCAGGCGCACATTCAGAATACGCGTGGTTTAGAAAAGCGGGCCGCACACGTTGTGTTTGAGCACTCTGCTAATGACAAAGGTAGTGTGATGCATCCTGTACACAGACACCTAGCATTTGCATCTAACTGAAGTATACATTGGGCTTTAAAATGCTGCCTCTGGAGACAGCTTATTAGGTTTTGGAACAAATCCACAGTGTCTTCCAGAACAAACAAACAGTCTGAAAGTATTATCCTTTAGTTATTTGACCACTGTTCATTCAACCTCTAATCCTATTGCTCATAATCCATGTGTAAAAACTAACAAGCTGTTAACATCAAAGTAAGTTTTACCATCTGTGATCGTGAGAGCAGGTTTTCTAGAACTTCTGGAAGTCTTCGTTCCACAGGAGACTCAAGCAGGTGATTAAACACTCTATTGATGACCGCATCTTTCTCTGGAAGACCAGGAAGTTCATCAACCATCAGTCCAACCATCTGACCCGGAGAGAGATACACCAGGGTCTCCAACTAAAGACAGATGGGAAAACAAGAAAAGTGATGGTACGAAGTTCAGTGGTAAGTCTGAAGATGTGGGCAGTCATTGTTTTCTTTCTTTTTGTCCTCTGTTCTTTAAAGAAATCAAATGTTGAAGATGTAAAGACATACAGGATCAAAGTGTGTGTTGATGGAGAACACATCTCTGAGAGACACAAACTGAGCAAACGGCCCAAAGTTCATTAGCAGCCACTCAGTGTTGGTGTTAGCACTGAACACACAGCCCGGATCTGACACAACAAACACAGTACAATCACCTTCATGATCAACAAAACCATTTCCAAAATTCTGTCTGAAATATTTGTGGAAAAGAAAGACTTCCTGCTCACCTGTCGTGTTTCCTCTGAGGAAGGGCAAGATGAAAAATTCCACCATGTTTCTTCTCTCTGTCTCATCCATTAGAGAGAATTGAGAACTGAACTCCTCCAGACTAGGAAATTGTTCAAAATAAAGGTGAGTAAAGCATCTTATAAACTCCTGATAGTCTTGAGCTATTGGGAACATCAAGTAAATGTTTCTCTTACATGTTCTGGTAAATTGGGCAGCTGAGGTTTTTGCGGCTAAGGCACATCAGTAGAGTCGCTGATGTGGATGGTAAAAACGGTCTCAGAGTCTGACCTAACAACATGCTGATGAAACCGATATCACTCCATTGGTCAGGACTGAACTGCTCCAATCTCAGCTCACCAATCACATCCAGCACATTGGACACAGACACACCTCTGATTGGCTGAGACTGATGATATAATGAAGAATAATTATTTTGATATTCCCAGTTAATCTTGGGAAAATAGCAGGAGTTGTACAAGGCTTATTTAACATATTTGCTACCGTATTGGAAAAGATGATGAGGGCTTGATCTAGAACATCATTGGTTTTGGTGAGAAGCAATTTCCAGATCTCCTTTGAGTGACTGCTGCTGCTGGATAGTTGACACATCAGAAGTTCAGCCAGGTTTTTAGCAGTGAAGCCTGTCAGCTATGAACAGAAAATATTTAATCAGTGGTAATTGTGGTTTTCGGAAGTATTACAGTGATTTCAGTAAGTCTTGGGGATTAGATGCCCTGACACAAGACACGTGAAGTGATGATGCTCAATATCTTTGAGATCTTACCGAAGAGCAAGCGTACTGTTCCAGACTGATATTACAGGGGACTTCCAAGAGACCAGCTGACAGGAGAGTCTCCAGCTCATTACTGTGGAAGACATCAGAATTTCATGAGTACTTCCTGTCTCACAGATGATGTCACAGTGCCAAAGTGGGCAAAAGATTATTTGCTCATACCTGTTGACTGCTGCACAAACTCTTGTAGCTGTTAAATTAATCAGAACACATTGATTAGTGCTACTCAGTTTCAATTATAATTGAATACAAAAATGAGAAATCTAAAATATTATGTGGTGTCATTGGGGATTCTGTTCTAAAACAAATGTTTGTTTTGCATCAGCAAGTATGTTTTCCATCCACTTACCATTCACTGGTGTGACTAGACACTAAAAGAAAAGAAAATACCATACATTACAGCTTAGATGAATTATGAATTATCTGGTGTGATATGAATTGAAGGTGTTTACTGAATTAAAATAATGAAATGAAATATTAAGGAATGAATGATAAGTCTTACTATTGGAGGTTCAGGAAGTGAACAGCCTGAAAATAATATGCACACATTTAACCATTCATTATGGCAGAAATAATAAGAAACATTTTTATTTTGTAGTAAAGTGACCAGTGAGAGATCATGAAGACACGATGATAGAGTAAGTGAAAGGAATGACCTCTCTCTCCATTCTGCTTGAGTTCTTCAGTTGTGTTGAGGACCAGAGTCACCATCTCTGATGGCAGGAAGGGTAAAGCCTGGAACAGTCTTGTAAAACTGAGGAAGAAACATGGAATTAGAGGAGCTGGAGATATCAGCAGAAGTAACTCCAGAGACACAATAATGTGACATCAGATGCTCAATAACACTTACATCAGTATGTAGGAGCTGCACGGAATAAAGACCTGTGGAAACAGGAACATGTGTCAGTGCTTTTATTAGATAATTGATTCGGATGGATGAAGAATCCTAAGAGATTTAGGGCCTAGTGAGCTGCCTTGCTGTCAACTTCCTACTTAGGCAACTGTCTTAAATGGTAGCATCCTAACTGTAATGGAGACACAAAGAGACTGATTTGGAACGCTCTTCATAGGCATTAACTTTACGTGCCATTCAAATAATTTTCCCCATGCACAGCACAAGGGAGACTCAACATGCTACTGATTTTCTCGTAAAGAGTAGGGGTGTAAGCCCGGTCGGTGTCCTGGCCAAATTTGCCCATTGGCCTCTATCCATTATGGCTTCCTAAAAATCCCCTATACATATGAACTGGCTACATCACTGTACTCTCCTCTTCACCAATATCTGGTGTGTGGTGAGCGTTCTGGTGCACTATGGCTGCTGTTGCATCATCCAGGTGGATGCTGTATACTGGTGGTTGTTGAGGAGATTCCCCCATTATAATGTAAAGCACATAGTAAAGCGCTTTGAGTGCCTAGAAAAGCACTACATAAATGTAAAGATTTTTTTTTAAATGTTATTATTTTTATCCCCTTTTCTCCCAATGTTGGAATGCCCAATTCCCACTACTTAGTAGGTCCTCGTGGTGGCGCGGTTACTCACCTCAATCTGGGTGGCGGAGGACAAGTCTCAGCTGCCTCCGCTTCTGAGATCGTCAATCCACGCATCTTATCACGTGACTCGTTGTGCATGACACCGCAGTGACTCCGCATGTGGAGGCTCATGCTACTCTCCGCGATCCACGCACAACTTACATTGAGAGCGAGAACCACTAATCACGACCACGAGGAGGTTACCCCATGTGACTCTTCCCTCCATAGCAACCGGGCCAGTTTGGTTGCTTAGGAGACCTGGCTGGGGTCACTCAGCACATCCTGGATTCCAACTCGCGACTCCAGGGGTGGTAGTCAACATCAATTATCGCTGAGCTACTCAGGCCCCCAAATGTATGGAATTATTTCAATCGAGGGTGATGTGACAGGAATGACATACCACACACACATTTTGGGTAAAATAGTCTGTTTTCTATCACATATTAAAAAAATGTATTGATTGTTTTCAGTATTAAATGGATTATAATTATTTAGCCAAAACTGATCTCGCTTCGTCTGACATATTGGATTTATTTTTTAACCGAGCTCTTCACCGTGCATTCTGGGATTGCCTACCTCTGGAAGAATACATATGATGGTACCTTAGAATTTGTCCAAAACGAAATAGCTTGGGAGACAGCATAATTAAGGTACCTACCTTTCGGAACAGCTGTTAGGTCGGGAGCACCTATGATGCCTTAAGCCCAAAGTATACTTTGGTTTTAATGCAAACACTTCTGTTGAATGCTCTGCCTTTCAAGTTTACTTAATTTGACTATTTCTCTTCAGGAATTTAGACCCATAAAGACGTCTTTATATTCCTTCAGACTCGAGCTATACAAAGGTATCTCCTGACCTCTTCTTGATGCACATATCCACTATTGTTGTTTCCAGCTTCATCTCTTGTTGTTTTCTGGAGATTACATCTTCTTCTAGTGCTTCTTTTTGCTAAGCAACAGCTGAACTGTGAGTGTTGCCGCACTGTGGAGCCACTAATTAGCGCAAAACAAATTCCAGGCGCACATTCAGAATACGCGTGGTTTAGAAAAAGCGGGCCGCACACGTTGTGTTTGAGCACTCTGCTAATGACAAAGGTAGTGTGATGCATCCTGTACACAGACACCTAGCATTTGCATCTAACTGAAGTATACATTGGGCTTTAAAATGCTGCCTCTGGAGACAGCTTATTAGGTTTTGGAACAAATCCACAGTGTCTTCCAGAACAAACAAACAGTCTGAAAGTATTATCCTTTAGTTATTTGACCACTGTTCATTCAACCTCTAATCCTATTGCTCATAATCCATGTGTAAAAACTAACAAGCTGTTAACATCAAAGTAAGTTTTACCATCTGTGATCGTGAGAGCAGGTTTTCTAGAACTTCTGGAAGTCTTCGTTCCACAGGAGACTCAAGCAGGTGATTAAACACTCTATTGATGACCGCATCTTTCTCTGGAAGACCAGGAAGTTCATCAACCATCAGTCCAACCATCTGACCCGGAGAGAGATACACCAGGGTCTCCAACTAAAGACAGATGGGAAAACAAGAAAAGTGATGGTACGAAGTTCAGTGGTAAGTCTGAAGATGTGGGCAGTCATTGTTTTCTTTCTTTTTGTCCTCTGTTCTTTAAAGAAATCAAATGTTGAAGATGTAAAGACATACAGGATCAAAGTGTGTGTTGATGGAGAACACATCTCTGAGAGACACAAACTGAGCAAACGGCCCAAAGTTCATTAGCAGCCACTCAGTGTTGGTGTTAGCACTGAACACACAGCCCGGATCTGACACAACAAACACAGTACAATCACCTTCATGATCAACAAAACCATTTCCAAAATTCTGTCTGAAATATTTGTGGAAAAGAAAGACTTCCTGCTCACCTGTCGTGTTTCCTCTGAGGAAGGGCAAGATGAAAAATTCCACCATGTTTCTTCTCTCTGTCTCATCCATTAGAGAGAATTGAGAACTGAACTCCTCCAGACTAGGAAATTGTTCAAAATAAAGGTGAGTAAAGCATCTTATAAACTCCTGATAGTCTTGAGCTATTGGGAACATCAAGTAAATGTTTCTCTTACATGTTCTGGTAAATTGGGCAGCTGAGGTTTTTGCGGCTAAGGCACATCAGTAGAGTCGCTGATGTGGATGGTAAAAACGGTCTCAGAGTCTGACCTAACAACATGCTGATGAAACCGATATCACTCCATTGGTCAGGACTGAACTGCTCCAATCTCAGCTCACCAATCACATCCAGCACATTGGACACAGACACACCTCTGATTGGCTGAGACTGATGATATAATGAAGAATAATTATTTTGATATTCCCAGTTAATCTTGGGAAAATAGCAGGAGTTGTACAAGGCTTATTTAACATATTTGCTACCGTATTGGAAAAGATGATGAGGGCTTGATCTAGAACATCATTGGTTTTGGTGAGAAGCAATTTCCAGATCTCCTTTGAGTGACTGCTGCTGCTGGATAGTTGACACATCAGAAGTTCAGCCAGGTTTTTAGCAGTGAAGCCTGTCAGCTATGAACAGAAAATATTTAATCAGTGGTAATTGTGGTTTTCGGAAGTATTACGGTGATTTCAGTAAGTCTTGGGGATTAGATGCCCTGACACAAGACACGTGAAGTGATGATGCTCAATATCTTTGAGATCTTACCGAAGAGCAAGCGTACTGTTCCAGACTGATATTACAGGGGACTTCCAAGAGACCAGCTGACAGGAGAGTCTCCAGCTCATTACTGTGGAAGACATCAGAATTTCATGAGTACTTCCTGTCTCACAGATGATGTCACAGTGCCAAAGTGGGCAAAAGATTATTTGCTCATACCTGTTGACTGCTGCACAAACTCTTGTAGCTGTTAAATTAATCAGAACACATTGATTAGTGCTACTCAGTTTCAATTATAATTGAATACAAAAATGAGAAATCTAAAATATTATGTGGTGTCATTGGGGATTCTGTTCTAAAACAAATGTTTGTTTTGCATCAGCAAGTATGTTTTCCATCCACTTACCATTCACTGGTGTGACTAGACACTAAAAGAAAAGAAAATACCATACATTACAGCTTAGATGAATTATGAATTATCTGGTGTGATATGAATTGAAGGTGTTTACTGAATTAAAATAATGAAATGAAATATTAAGGAATGAATGATAAGTCTTACTATTGGAGGTTCAGGAAGTGAACAGCCTGAAAATAATATGCACACATTTAACCATTCATTATGGCAGAAATAATAAGAAACATTTTTATTTTGTAGTAAAGTGACCAGTGAGAGATCATGAAGACACGATGATAGAGTAAGTGAAAGGAATGACCTCTCTCTCCATTCTGCTTGAGTTCTTCAGTTGTGTTGAGGACCAGAGTCACCATCTCTGATGGCAGGAAGGGTAAAGCCTGGAACAGTCTTGTAAAACTGAGGAAGAAACATGGAATTAGAGGAGCTGGAGATATCAGCAGAAGTAACTCCAGAGACACAATAATGTGACATCAGATGCTCAATAACACTTACATCAGTATGTAGGAGCTGCACGGAATAAAGACCTGTGGAAACAGGAACATGTGTCAGTGCTTTTATTAGATAATTGATTCGGATGGATGAAGAATCCTAAGAGATTTAGGGCCTAGTGAGCTGCCTTGCTGTCAACTTCCTACTTAGGCAACTGTCTTAAATGGTAGCATCCTAACTGTAATGGAGACACAAAGAGACTGATTTGGAACGCTCTTCATAGGCATTAACTTTACGTGCCATTCAAATAATTTTCCCCATGCACAGCACAAGGGAGACTCAACATGCTACTGATTTTCTCGTAAAGAGTAGGGGTGTAAGCCCGGTCGGTGTCCTGGCCAAATTTGCCCATTGGCCTCTATCCATTATGGCTTCCTAAAAATCCCCTATACATATGAACTGGCTACATCACTGTACTCTCCTCTTCACCAATATCTGGTGTGTGGTGAGCGTTCTGGTGCACTATGGCTGCTGTTGCATCATCCAGGTGGATGCTGTATACTGGTGGTTGTTGAGGAGATTCCCCCATTATAATGTAAAGCACATAGTAAAGCGCTTTGAGTGCCTAGAAAAGCACTACATAAATGTAAAGATTTTTTTTTAAATGTTATTATTTTTATCCCCTTTTCTCCCAATGTTGGAATGCCCAATTCCCACTACTTAGTAGGTCCTCGTGGTGGCGCGGTTACTCACCTCAATCTGGGTGGCGGAGGACAAGTCTCAGCTGCCTCCGCTTCTGAGATCGTCAATCCACGCATCTTATCACGTGACTCGTTGTGCATGACACCGCAGTGACTCCGCATGTGGAGGCTCATGCTACTCTCCGCGATCCACGCACAACTTACATTGAGAGCGAGAACCACTAATCACGACCACGAGGAGGTTACCCCATGTGACTCTTCCCTCCATAGCAACCGGGCCAGTTTGGTTGCTTAGGAGACCTGGCTGGGGTCACTCAGCACATCCTGGATTCCAACTCGCGACTCCAGGGGTGGTAGTCAACATCAATTATCGCTGAGCTACTCAGGCCCCCAAATGTATGGAATTATTTCAATCGAGGGTGATGTGACAGGAATGACATACCACACACACATTTTGGGTAAAATAGTCTGTTTTCTATCACATATTAAAAAAATGTATTGATTGTTTTCAGTATTAAATGGATTATAATTATTTAGCCAAAACTGATCTCGCTTCGTCTGACATATTGGATTTATTTTTTAACCGAGCTCTTCACCGTGCATTCTGGGATTGCCTACCTCTGGAAGAATACATATGATGGTACCTTAGAATTTGTCCAAAACGAAATAGCTTGGGAGACAGCATAATTAAGGTACCTACCTTTCGGAACAGCTGTTAGGTCGGGAGCACCTATGATGCCTTAAGCCCAAAGTATACTTTGGTTTTAATGCAAACACTTCTGTTGAATGCTCTGCCTTTCAAGTTTACTTAATTTGACTATTTCTCTTCAGGAATTTAGACCCATAAAGACGTCTTTATATTCCTTCAGACTCGAGCTATACAAAGGTATCTCCTGACCTCTTCTTGATGCACATATCCACTATTGTTGTTTCCAGCTTCATCTCTTGTTGTTTTCTGGAGATTACATCTTCTTCTAGTGCTTCTTTTTGCTAAGCAACAGCTGAACTGTGAGTGTTGCCGCACTGTGGAGCCACTAATTAGCGCAAAACAAATTCCAGGCGCACATTCAGAATACGCGTGGTTTAGAAAAAGCGGGCCGCACACGTTGTGTTTGAGCACTCTGCTAATGACAAAGGTAGTGTGATGCATCCTGTACACAGACACCTAGCATTTGCATCTAACTGAAGTATACATTGGGCTTTAAAATGCTGCCTCTGGAGACAGCTTATTAGGTTTTGGAACAAATCCACAGTGTCTTCCAGAACAAACAAACAGTCTGAAAGTATTATCCTTTAGTTATTTGACCACTGTTCATTCAACCTCTAATCCTATTGCTCATAATCCATGTGTAAAAACTAACAAGCTGTTAACATCAAAGTAAGTTTTACCATCTGTGATCGTGAGAGCAGGTTTTCTAGAACTTCTGGAAGTCTTCGTTCCACAGGAGACTCAAGCAGGTGATTAAACACTCTATTGATGACCGCATCTTTCTCTGGAAGACCAGGAAGTTCATCAACCATCAGTCCAACCATCTGACCCGGAGAGAGATACACCAGGGTCTCCAACTAAAGACAGATGGGAAAACAAGAAAAGTGATGGTACGAAGTTCAGTGGTAAGTCTGAAGATGTGGGCAGTCATTGTTTTCTTTCTTTTTGTCCTCTGTTCTTTAAAGAAATCAAATGTTGAAGATGTAAAGACATACAGGATCAAAGTGTGTGTTGATGGAGAACACATCTCTGAGAGACACAAACTGAGCAAACGGCCCAAAGTTCATTAGCAGCCACTCAGTGTTGGTGTTAGCACTGAACACACAGCCCGGATCTGACACAACAAACACAGTACAATCACCTTCATGATCAACAAAACCATTTCCAAAATTCTGTCTGAAATATTTGTGGAAAAGAAAGACTTCCTGCTCACCTGTCGTGTTTCCTCTGAGGAAGGGCAAGATGAAAAATTCCACCATGTTTCTTCTCTCTGTCTCATCCATTAGAGAGAATTGAGAACTGAACTCCTCCAGACTAGGAAATTGTTCAAAATAAAGGTGAGTAAAGCATCTTATAAACTCCTGATAGTCTTGAGCTATTGGGAACATCAAGTAAATGTTTCTCTTACATGTTCTGGTAAATTGGGCAGCTGAGGTTTTTGCGGCTAAGGCACATCAGTAGAGTCGCTGATGTGGATGGTAAAAACGGTCTCAGAGTCTGACCTAACAACATGCTGATGAAACCGATATCACTCCATTGGTCAGGACTGAACTGCTCCAATCTCAGCTCACCAATCACATCCAGCACATTGGACACAGACACACCTCTGATTGGCTGAGACTGATGATATAATGAAGAATAATTATTTTGATATTCCCAGTTAATCTTGGGAAAATAGCAGGAGTTGTACAAGGCTTATTTAACATATTTGCTACCGTATTGGAAAAGATGATGAGGGCTTGATCTAGAACATCATTGGTTTTGGTGAGAAGCAATTTCCAGATCTCCTTTGAGTGACTGCTGCTGCTGGATAGTTGACACATCAGAAGTTCAGCCAGGTTTTTAGCAGTGAAGCCTGTCAGCTATGAACAGAAAATATTTAATCAGTGGTAATTGTGGTTTTCGGAAGTATTACGGTGATTTCAGTAAGTCTTGGGGATTAGATGCCCTGACACAAGACACGTGAAGTGATGATGCTCAATATCTTTGAGATCTTACCGAAGAGCAAGCGTACTGTTCCAGACTGATATTACAGGGGACTTCCAAGAGACCAGCTGACAGGAGAGTCTCCAGCTCATTACTGTGGAAGACATCAGAATTTCATGAGTACTTCCTGTCTCACAGATGATGTCACAGTGCCAAAGTGGGCAAAAGATTATTTGCTCATACCTGTTGACTGCTGCACAAACTCTTGTAGCTGTTAAATTAATCAGAACACATTGATTAGTGCTACTCAGTTTCAATTATAATTGAATACAAAAATGAGAAATCTAAAATATTATGTGGTGTCATTGGGGATTCTGTTCTAAAACAAATGTTTGTTTTGCATCAGCAAGTATGTTTTCCATCCACTTACCATTCACTGGTGTGACTAGACACTAAAAGAAAAGAAAATACCATACATTACAGCTTAGATGAATTATGAATTATCTGGTGTGATATGAATTGAAGGTGTTTACTGAATTAAAATAATGAAATGAAATATTAAGGAATGAATGATAAGTCTTACTATTGGAGGTTCAGGAAGTGAACAGCCTGAAAATAATATGCACACATTTAACCATTCATTATGGCAGAAATAATAAGAAACATTTTTATTTTGTAGTAAAGTGACCAGTGAGAGATCATGAAGACACGATGATAGAGTAAGTGAAAGGAATGACCTCTCTCTCCATTCTGCTTGAGTTCTTCAGTTGTGTTGAGGACCAGAGTCACCATCTCTGATGGCAGGAAGGGTAAAGCCTGGAACAGTCTTGTAAAACTGAGGAAGAAACATGGAATTAGAGGAGCTGGAGATATCAGCAGAAGTAACTCCAGAGACACAATAATGTGACATCAGATGCTCAATAACACTTACATCAGTATGTAGGAGCTGCACGGAATAAAGACCTGTGGAAACAGGAACATGTGTCAGTGCTTTTATTAGATAATTGATTCGGATGGATGAAGAATCCTAAGAGATTTAGGGCCTAGTGAGCTGCCTTGCTGTCAACTTCCTACTTAGGCAACTGTCTTAAATGGTAGCATCCTAACTGTAATGGAGACACAAAGAGACTGATTTGGAACGCTCTTCATAGGCATTAACTTTACGTGCCATTCAAATAATTTTCCCCATGCACAGCACAAGGGAGACTCAACATGCTACTGATTTTCTCGTAAAGAGTAGGGGTGTAAGCCCGGTCGGTGTCCTGGCCAAATTTGCCCATTGGCCTCTATCCATTATGGCTTCCTAAAAATCCCCTATACATATGAACTGGCTACATCACTGTACTCTCCTCTTCACCAATATCTGGTGTGTGGTGAGCGTTCTGGTGCACTATGGCTGCTGTTGCATCATCCAGGTGGATGCTGTATACTGGTGGTTGTTGAGGAGATTCCCCCATTATAATGTAAAGCACATAGTAAAGCGCTTTGAGTGCCTAGAAAAGCACTACATAAATGTAAAGATTTTTTTTTAAATGTTATTATTTTTATCCCCTTTTCTCCCAATGTTGGAATGCCCAATTCCCACTACTTAGTAGGTCCTCGTGGTGGCGCGGTTACTCACCTCAATCTGGGTGGCGGAGGACAAGTCTCAGCTGCCTCCGCTTCTGAGATCGTCAATCCACGCATCTTATCACGTGACTCGTTGTGCATGACACCGCAGTGACTCCGCATGTGGAGGCTCATGCTACTCTCCGCGATCCACGCACAACTTACATTGAGAGCGAGAACCACTAATCACGACCACGAGGAGGTTACCCCATGTGACTCTTCCCTCCATAGCAACCGGGCCAGTTTGGTTGCTTAGGAGACCTGGCTGGGGTCACTCAGCACATCCTGGATTCCAACTCGCGACTCCAGGGGTGGTAGTCAACATCAATTATCGCTGAGCTACTCAGGCCCCCAAATGTATGGAATTATTTCAATCGAGGGTGATGTGACAGGAATGACATACCACACACACATTTTGGGTAAAATAGTCTGTTTTCTATCACATATTAAAAAAATGTATTGATTGTTTTCAGTATTAAATGGATTATAATTATTTAGCCAAAACTGATCTCGCTTCGTCTGACATATTGGATTTATTTTTTAACCGAGCTCTTCACCGTGCATTCTGGGATTGCCTACCTCTGGAAGAATACATATGATGGTACCTTAGAATTTGTCCAAAACGAAATAGCTTGGGAGACAGCATAATTAAGGTACCTACCTTTCGGAACAGCTGTTAGGTCGGGAGCACCTATGATGCCTTAAGCCCAAAGTATACTTTGGTTTTAATGCAAACACTTCTGTTGAATGCTCTGCCTTTCAAGTTTACTTAATTTGACTATTTCTCTTCAGGAATTTAGACCCATAAAGACGTCTTTATATTCCTTCAGACTCGAGCTATACAAAGGTATCTCCTGACCTCTTCTTGATGCACATATCCACTATTGTTGTTTCCAGCTTCATCTCTTGTTGTTTTCTGGAGATTACATCTTCTTCTAGTGCTTCTTTTTGCTAAGCAACAGCTGAACTGTGAGTGTTGCCGCACTGTGGAGCCACTAATTAGCGCAAAACAAATTCCAGGCGCACATTCAGAATACGCGTGGTTTAGAAAAAGCGGGCCGCACACGTTGTGTTTGAGCACTCTGCTAATGACAAAGGTAGTGTGATGCATCCTGTACACAGACACCTAGCATTTGCATCTAACTGAAGTATACATTGGGCTTTAAAATGCTGCCTCTGGAGACAGCTTATTAGGTTTTGGAACAAATCCACAGTGTCTTCCAGAACAAACAAACAGTCTGAAAGTATTATCCTTTAGTTATTTGACCACTGTTCATTCAACCTCTAATCCTATTGCTCATAATCCATGTGTAAAAACTAACAAGCTGTTAACATCAAAGTAAGTTTTACCATCTGTGATCGTGAGAGCAGGTTTTCTAGAACTTCTGGAAGTCTTCGTTCCACAGGAGACTCAAGCAGGTGATTAAACACTCTATTGATGACCGCATCTTTCTCTGGAAGACCAGGAAGTTCATCAACCATCAGTCCAACCATCTGACCCGGAGAGAGATACACCAGGGTCTCCAACTAAAGACAGATGGGAAAACAAGAAAAGTGATGGTACGAAGTTCAGTGGTAAGTCTGAAGATGTGGGCAGTCATTGTTTTCTTTCTTTTTGTCCTCTGTTCTTTAAAGAAATCAAATGTTGAAGATGTAAAGACATACAGGATCAAAGTGTGTGTTGATGGAGAACACATCTCTGAGAGACACAAACTGAGCAAACGGCCCAAAGTTCATTAGCAGCCACTCAGTGTTGGTGTTAGCACTGAACACACAGCCCGGATCTGACACAACAAACACAGTACAATCACCTTCATGATCAACAAAACCATTTCCAAAATTCTGTCTGAAATATTTGTGGAAAAGAAAGACTTCCTGCTCACCTGTCGTGTTTCCTCTGAGGAAGGGCAAGATGAAAAATTCCACCATGTTTCTTCTCTCTGTCTCATCCATTAGAGAGAATTGAGAACTGAACTCCTCCAGACTAGGAAATTGTTCAAAATAAAGGTGAGTAAAGCATCTTATAAACTCCTGATAGTCTTGAGCTATTGGGAACATCAAGTAAATGTTTCTCTTACATGTTCTGGTAAATTGGGCAGCTGAGGTTTTTGCGGCTAAGGCACATCAGTAGAGTCGCTGATGTGGATGGTAAAAACGGTCTCAGAGTCTGACCTAACAACATGCTGATGAAACCGATATCACTCCATTGGTCAGGACTGAACTGCTCCAATCTCAGCTCACCAATCACATCCAGCACATTGGACACAGACACACCTCTGATTGGCTGAGACTGATGATATAATGAAGAATAATTATTTTGATATTCCCAGTTAATCTTGGGAAAATAGCAGGAGTTGTACAAGGCTTATTTAACATATTTGCTACCGTATTGGAAAAGATGATGAGGGCTTGATCTAGAACATCATTGGTTTTGGTGAGAAGCAATTTCCAGATCTCCTTTGAGTGACTGCTGCTGCTGGATAGTTGACACATCAGAAGTTCAGCCAGGTTTTTAGCAGTGAAGCCTGTCAGCTATGAACAGAAAATATTTAATCAGTGGTAATTGTGGTTTTCGGAAGTATTACGGTGATTTCAGTAAGTCTTGGGGATTAGATGCCCTGACACAAGACACGTGAAGTGATGATGCTCAATATCTTTGAGATCTTACCGAAGAGCAAGCGTACTGTTCCAGACTGATATTACAGGGGACTTCCAAGAGACCAGCTGACAGGAGAG
>NW_026249599.1:0-16736 GCF_019703515.2 Myxocyprinus asiaticus
AGGTGTGAGACTGGGCTTTTCAAACCTGCAGTAAAAAACATTCAGTTCATCAGCCATTAGTTGACTTTCTACAGAGTGAGGGGGAGGTGTCTTGTAGTTGGTGATGCTTTTTAGGTCTTTCCACACAGATGCAGGATCGTTGGCTGTACAATGCTTTATCTCCAATTCTGTAAGCATCCTCTTTGGCATGACGAAGCTGTCTGAGTTTTCCTGTAAACCATGTGTAGAGCCGAGGAAGGCGGGCCGGGCTGGAATGAGACACACCCGGTCCCCAATCAGCCTGATGGGGCGCGCGAGGGATAAAGGCGGCCGGGGACGACAGTTGGAGAGAGAGAGAATTGCAGGCAGCTGTACTGTGTGGTTTTGGTTGTGTGTTTAAGTTGTTTATTAAATTATTATTTAAGTTGTCAAGCCGGTTCTCGCCTCCTCCTTTCCACTGAACCCCCTTACACCATGGTTTATCGTTATTGAATGATAAAAATGTCCTAGTAGGGATGCACATATCCTCACAGAAACTGATATATGATGTCACCGTATCTGTGAGCTTGTCCAGGTCTGTGGCTGTAGCATCAAAAACACTCAATCAGTGCAGTCAAAGCAGGCTTGTAGTTCCAGCTCTGCTTCATTTGTCCATCTCTTTTCAGTCCTTACGACAGGCTTAGCTGATTTTAGTTTCTGGCTGTAGGTCGGGAGAAGATGAACCACACAGTGATCCGAGAGTCCTAAAACTGCACGTGGGACAGAGTGATATGCATCCTTTACAGTGGTGTAGCAGTGGTCCAATATATTTCTTTCTCTGGTGGGGCATGTGATGTGTTGTTTGTATTTTGGCAGTTCACAGGTGAGGTTAGCTTTATTAAAATCTCCCAGAATAATAATAAGTGAGTCCAGGTGTTGTTGCTCTGTGTCTGTGATGTGATCAGCCAGCTGTTGCAATGCTGCGTTCATGTATGCTTGTGGCGGGATATAAACACTCACCAGAATAAATTAGGAAAACTCCCGCGGTGAGTAGAAAGGCTTACAGTTGATGAAGAGCACCTCTAAATTAGGACAGCACATCTTCTTCAACACTATTACATCTGTACACCAACTTTCGTTGATGTAAAAGTATGTTCCACCACCTCTCGTTTGCCCTGATAACTCCACGATTTGATCCACTCTGAACAGCTGAAAGCCTGGCAGATGTAACGTGCTGTGCGGGATGGCTTCACTCAGCCAGGTTTCTGTGAAACAGAGCAGCTGAGTTAGAAAAGTCCTTATTTGTTTGAGTGAGCAGAAGCATTTTGCACGTTTTGTTGGCAAGGGAGTGGACATTTGCCAGATGAGTACTCGGCAGTGGAGTCCTAAAGCCGCACTGACGAAACTTCACAAGCGCACCGGCTCGCTTCCCTCACATGCGTCTACTGGATCACTTGTAGAGCACTGCTGCGCCTCCAACTAAGATGTCTAATAAAACGTCTGAATAATGAAACACTGGCAAAAAATTATCAGGTATGCTCTGCCGAATATTCAGCTGTTCATCCCTGGTGAAACCGATTGGGAAAGAGTGACAAACAAACAAAAGTAACAAAAATGCTCCACACCGGAGCAGCCATCTTTTTAGCTAGTTATCTGACCGGCAATTTGCCGTTATTTAAAGTCTGTTTTTTATCAAACGTAGAACATTTTATATTTTACCTACATGATTAGTTCTAAATAATACATGACACAATTAATCGAAAGGGGATGGAAATGTTTTACAAGGGGATGCTTTTTGGTATTTCTTGCCATCCCCTCGCATCCTACCTCAACTCGAGCCCTATATATATATATATAAAGTTTGGACTAATGTACAGATTTTGCTCTTATAGAAAGAAATTGTTACTTTTATTCACCAAAGTGGCATTGAACTGATCACAATGTATAGACAGGACATTAATAACTTGAAAAATTACTATTACAATTTGAAAAAAATTACTCAAACTACTTAAAAGAGTTCTCATCAAAAAATCCTCCACGTGCAGCAATGACAGCTTTGCAGATCCTTGGCATTCTAGCTGTCAGTTTGTCCAGATTCTCAGGTGACATTTCACCCCACGCTTCCTGTAGCACTTGCCATAGATGTGTCTGTCTTGTCGGGCACTTCTCACGCACCTTACAGTCTAGCTGATCCCACAAAAGCTCAATGGGGTGAAGATCCATAACACTCTTTTCCAATTATCTGTTGTCTAATGTCTGTTTGTTTGCCCACTCTAACCTTTTCTTTTTGTTTTTCTGTTTCAAAAGTGGCCTTTTATTTGCAATTCTTCCCATAAGGCCTGCACCCCTGAGTCTTCTCTTTACTGTTGTACATGAAACTGGTGTTGAGCGGGTAGAATTCAATGAAGCTGTCAGCTGAGGACATGTGAGGCATCTATTTCTCAAAGTAGGGACTTTGATGTACTTATCCTCTTGTTTAGTTGTACATCTGGCCTTCCACATCTCTTTCTCTCCTTGTTACAGCCAGTTGTCCTTTGTCTTTGAAGACTGTAGTGTACACATTTGTATGAAATCTTCAATTGTTTTTTTTTTTTTTTTTGGCAATTTCAAGAATTGTTTAGCCTTTATTCCTCAAAAACAATGATTGACTGATAAGTTTCTAGAGAAAGCTGTTTCTTTTTTCCATTTTTTTAACTAATATTGACCTTAAGACATGCCAGTCTATTGCATACTGTGGCAACTCAAAAACAAACACAAAGACAATGTTAAGCTTCATTTAACGAACCAAATAGCTTTCAATTGTGTTTGATATAATGGCAAGTGATTTTTTTGTACCAAATTATCAATTTATCATGATTACTTAAGGATAAGGTGCTGGAGTGATGGCTGCTGGAAATGAGGCCTGTCTAGATTTTATTTAAAAAAATAGTTTTTTCAAATAACGATGGTGCTGTTTTTTTACATCAGTATTGTCCTGACTATACTTTTTGATCAGCTGAATGCAACTTGGGTGAATTAAAGTACCAATTTCCTTCCAAAACAGCAAAATCTGTTATTGTCTGCCTGACAACTGGTTTATTTATTATTATTATTTATTTATTATGCTCACATACAAATATACAAGCCACAGAGCCATAGGTCACAGCAGTTTCAGGACAGCCGTTTCCGGACCGATGCTTGCGCCACCTACAGTTTTGAAACATATTTTTTTCATTTGTTTGCTTTATTAGATTTAAAACGTGCTGTTTTCACATCGATTTCCATTTCATGACTATTTTAAACATTTGATGGTAACACTTTTCAATAAGGTTCCATTTGTTAACATTTGTTAATGCAGTAGATATCATGAACGAACAGTGAACGATATTTGTAACAATTAATTAATCTTAGTGGATTAATGGATAAACACACAATTGTTCTTTGTTAGTTAATGTTAACATATGCAACTTTAACGTTTAAAATATATTAGTAATTGTTAAAATTAACATTAACCAAGATTAACAAATGTTGAAAATGTATTGCTCATTGTTATTCATGTTAACTAATGTTGTAAACTGGAACTAATGGAACCTTATTTTAAAGTGTTACCCATTTGACAATTTGATGAGATCATATGATTTCCTTCATGTTCACGATGTTACAAATAGTGCTTAAAGGAACAAAGCATGGGCATTTAATGTCATATATTTAATCATATCAAATAAAAATAAATATTCAATTTCAAAGCATAGCAAAAATATACATTGATCAAATAGAAAACTAATAAGAAATGTTAATATTGATAACACAGAACTAAAATAATAATTTGAACAACAGCAACATTTTAACAGAAACACTCAAACTTTATACACAATAGACAAATTAAAACTCATCAAAAGAACAATTTATTCTTAGGCCCATTTTATCAAGACATTCCAGGAGACACATCTCCATGTCATCCCTGAAAAGAAAATGAAATGTGAAGGTCTCACTGTAAAGTTCTGGTTCTTCAGAAAGATTGTGGATGGCCCTTTCTTTGTCCTTTTCTTCCAAATTTAGGAAATGATGCTCTTCAACTGTACCCCTGAACAGCTGTTTATTTCCATGCAGCCATTTCACAACTGACGAATGGCTCTGCAGATGAATACTGTATGTTCACACAGCAGCAGAATATGGTTGTCAGTCCCTGTATTTGAGTGCTTAATATGGTTACGTTCACTCACAGGTCGGTTATTTATGAGAGTCACGACTGCATTCTATATCCGAACTGACACCTGAAAATTTTCAGGACTTACAACTGCATTTTCGGCAAACCGGTGCTGTGTGAACGGAACCGTAGGCTACTGGACAAATAATTGTCTGTCACATCATATAATGTAAGAGCCTCGCTGCGCTGTATACACGTATGCTGCACAGCTGAAATTAAAACCAGCAACCACAGGCTCACGTGAGCGTCATGGATCAAGTGTGGCAGTCAGAGTCTAGAACAAACAAACCCTTCACTACAGTTATATTATAAAATATGAAAGTGATTATTGTGAAGTTGATTGTGTTATGTGGCTAAATTAAAAAAGCTTAAAGGGAATTATATAAGTGTATCTCAGATTTTATCTCAGACCGCACATTCACGGGGTGCTCTGGTCGTACACAAATTTGCCAAACAGGGCATTTAATAACAAAATTAAATTAAAAAAACGTACAAATCCAAAACATAACATCTCTAAAGTGACATTTATATATATGTTACATGGATAAACCAATATGTAAAACAACAAATAAAAGTAGATTTATAGTGCTTACCTTTTCCTCAGCATCCGTCCACTCCACTGGAAGGTTACAGATCTAGGGCTACATTCACACAGTCAGTGTTTGGGATTGACAACCATATTTAGGTGTGAGTCTTGAAATGTTCTGTTCATACAACAGCTTACAGAATCGGCTAGAATACTGTCTGTATGAACGAACAACCGAAATCAAGCTCGGGAAAAACAACAACAACAACAACAAAAAAAAAAAAACAACAACAAAAAAAATAATAAAATAAAACGTTTATTTGTAGCCTATAGTATTTTTTATTTGTGCTTTACCCAGTACACATTGTTCCAAAGCAGTTTTACAGAAAATCAACTGTAATGTCTGTAACGTCTCAAAAACATGAATAACGAGCACTCCTGGAAACATAATAAACAATTTGATTAATTTGATGAAGTACTGCAAAAAGCTGAATATTTCAAGAGTGAAGAACTTAACTATTTAAGAAATGTTGATTGCACTGAAATTATAACAATTCCAAAATTCACAATGCAGCACAATGTTTGTAAAATGTTTTAAGTTTATAACTTTGATTACAATAGTTAAATCTGCTATAATTTGCTATTTTACATCAGGTGAGCAGGTGTGAAGAAATTTTTCCACATTTAGCTGTTTACATAAGATTATTTATATACTTTATATTCCTTTATATTTTGTCAATAAATACTGTGAATAACTACATGTGTTTTTTTTTATTTTTTATTTATTTATTTATTTTTTTTGGTGAAATATATTTTTCTATGTCTAAACAGGCTGATTTATTAATTTAGTCAAGTAACTGTGATTTTCAAGAGAAAAAGGATTAAATGGGAAATGTAGCGACATGAGTTTAATGCAGTGACAAACATACTGGTGACGTTTCTGGTGTAGTAATAATAACACTCGGCACCAATTAAAACGAACTAGGCTTCACACAAGACACCAAAGTTTGTGGTGATTATTTATTTATTTATTTATTTTATCACTCATCACAAGGTGTTTATGCGAGTATAAATGTCAGATGGCCCCTCCCTCCATCCTCGGGGCACCAGCTAAGGGATTTCACCGTAACAGTATAACAATGATCCAAATGGACCATTCAGTAAAATAGAAACATGTACTGTAAATTGGAGGTAAATTGCTGTTTCTCTGTTAATTATAAGGTGAAGACCTTATTTCTAGTTAAACAAATAACTCAAAGATTACTATCTAGACATTTGATATACAGGATGTTGTAAATTGAGAATGATCATACTGACTAGTCAATTAATAATTGTGACTCGTCAAAATTCAATTGTAGCCATCTAAAATATAATTATAGATAGTCAGACAAAAGCTTTAAATAGCTTTACATAAGGGGGCAGGGTTTGTGTGACATGGACCTGTGAATGCAGATATGTTGTTTAGATTGCGGTAAGATTACACTGATATCTGATCACAATGCGTCCCCGACTATCTCGGGATCAGGACAAGTAGTACAGAACACATTCTGATCACAAACACATTTACACTTGTATTTTCGATGTATACTGTTTGTGGACGACTGCATCATAAAGTGAAAGTATACACTAATGCCAAGTTCTCTGGAAAGAGATTTGGTAGTGATATTGACGTTCTCCTTGATTGATGGATGGGTTCGGTGATGGCAACGTCTTCCACTGGTGGTTCAGGGCAATGTTACAGTGGGAAAGGTGATAGATTAAATTTCACGAACATGGAGTGCTGAGGAATTCTGATCTCTTGGTATTACCGAGAGGGTTCTTGCAATTTGGAACACGCAGATATACAGCCTTTATATCGTCACCAAAAGTTTCTTTATCTGGAACACACAGATGCACGAAACTAAATAAACTGTAGTACAAAATAAATTGCATATATATTTCATTCGAATTTCTGCTAGTAAAAGACAATTTGTAGATATCAGAAAATATTGTTCAGTGTAAGCCAATGGAAATATATGACTAGTCAAAATAGCATTTTAGATTTTTTCAAAACGTATTACGACTAGTCAAAATTGCATTGCAGATAATTTGAATGTCAATTATGACGTCAAAATCGCATAATAGATATCTGGGCCCATATTCATAAAAAATCTTAAGGCTTAAAGAAGCTTTTAATGTGGAAATTTAGTAGAAACTCTTAAAAAGGGCCCTGTCACTCCTAATTTAGGAGAAATTCATGAAGCATTTTAATGCTTTAAGTAGCTCCTAAACCCACGACAATTTAGAAGTCCTCCTGAGGAATTAAAACTGTAGCGCAGATGAATTGTCATCCATCAGCAGAATCACCTATCAAACTATGCCCTCTCCAGACCGCACAGCGTATGTATTTCTTATATTAAGATTTCCATAAAAATGTTTTTACTCTTTGCAGTTTTGTGAATAGGTTTGTTGGGCCTCATGTATTCAGATAGAAGACAAAGGCAGTCCTAACACAGTCATAAAACCTAACTCAGGCCCCCACATACCAGGTTAAATTAATACTGATAAAAATCGTGCCAAAATCAAACAAAGGGAGTCCAAAACAGGCTACAAATCCCATGAAGCCTTGCTCACTAAAGGATCAAACTCTCAACTCCTATTGGATGAGGCACACAACAGAACGTCCCTCAACCATGACATCATCAGGAGTAGAAATACCTCTGAAATGCTTCCGGGATTTGCTTCCAGCAACTTTGCCCGCCGTGTGTAGACGCAGCTCATCGCTGCTCTCAGGTGCAGCCTCGTGGCACAAGGAAGTAACGTTCGACTTGAAACTGTGGCCATGCAATCTCCATCTCGCTGGATGAGTTGAGATTACTCTGTGTTCCACCGAACACTCTAACGGATCCGAAGGAGACTGCCGAGCAATCCGCATCTTCATCCGTTTTCCTGCAGAAGGGAAGAGATAAAAGATTTCTCTTCCATCTTCAATCAAGTCGATGTTACTGATTTCTCTGCCAGCCCGCCGAGAATCAGCAGCCATACTGCCCGCCGACAGAGCGAGGAAGCGGCCTCCCGTCATCACCCAAGCCTCGAGGAACCGAGTCTGAGTTAAACGGATGAACACACATTCTGCATCCTCATGCGATTCAAGTAAGAGGTTTATGTCTGGACAGAGATAGAATATTATAGTGTCACGAGCTGGGCTAGAACCCGGGTCGCTGGTGTGGTGGTTGAGAGATGGTGATGAAACACTAAAGGCAGTATTCCAGGAGATGTAGATTTATTTAAAAAAAAGTCCTTGCAAAAATGAATCAACAAAAGTTCTTCTCGGACCGAGGTATAAACCACATAAACAAAAAAACAAAAAAAACAATGGGCAAAACCAAAGGAGAAAATAAAACTCCACGAGGGGAGAAAACAAAGCCAGTGAACAATTACAAATGGAGAAGACAAAACAGGTTTTAGCAATGAGACATGAAATGTAGGGTTGATTCTAAGTGAACGGGGAAGAAATAAACAATAGGAAACAGGGTTAACTTTCCTTGCTATGCGAAAAGGGCCAATGTATTTCTGGGAAAGCTTCCTTGATTCAACCCAGAGGGGAAGGTTCTTGGTGGCTAGCCAGACTCTTTGACCAGCTCGTAAATTAGAGGCCGTCCGGCGGCGGCGGTTAGCCTGACGTTGGTATTTCTGGGAGGTCTGAAGAAGGGCACGCCTAACCTTCCTCCAGGTCTGCCAACAGCATTGGACAAAACGCCGGGCCGAGGGAATGCCAACCTGTGACTCTTCCTCAGGGAACAATGGGGGGTATACCCAAACTGGCATTCAAAGGGGGATAGTCCAGTGGCCAAGGACAGGAGGGTGTTGTGGGCATATTCTGCCCATATGATGTAGGTAGCCCAAGAGGTGGGGTTATTGGCCGCCATACACCGCAGAGTGGTCTTCAGATCCTGGTTAATCCGTTCTGTCTGGCCATTAGACTCTGGATGGAACCCAGACGATAGGCTGGCTGTGGCCCCAACCAGCTTGCAGAAGGCACCCCAGAACCGGGATGAGAACTGGGGCCCTGGGTCGGAGACAATATCCAGGGGATTCCAAACACCCGGAAGACATGGTTCATGAGGAGCTCTGCTGTCTCTTTGGCCGAAGGCAATTTGGGCAGGGGAATGAACCGTGCGGCCTTAGAGAACTGGTCCACAACCACCAGGATGACAGTGTTGCCCTGGGATGGTGGGAGTCCCGTGACAAAGTCCAAAGAAAGGTGCGACCATGGCCTACGGGGAACGGGTAAGGGATGGAGCAGTCCCTGAGGTCGCTGATGTGTAGACTTTCCCTGGCTGCACACGGGGCAGGCCTCCACATAGACCTTTACGTCTTCCTTGATGGACGGCCACCAAAACCGCCGTTGGAGGAAGTCAAGAGTGCGAGCATTTCCTGGATGGCACGTCAAGGGAGACTCGTGACTCCACTGCAAGACCTGGGCCCAGGCAGATTGAGGGATGTACAGGCGTCCTGCCGGACCAGCTCCTGGGTCTGACTCTTGGGCTTGAGCTTCTCGCACCACCCTTTCCAGTTCCCACTGAAGGGGTGCGACAATCCTAGACCTCGGAATAATCGATGCCAAAGGCTTCTCCTGTGTCTCGGGAGAGTTGGCTCAGGATAGGGCATCCGGCTGGTGCCGGGTCTGTAAGACAGGAGAAACTGAAATCGATTAAAAAACAATGACCATCGAGCCTGCTGAAGGTTAAGCCGCTTAGCCTGCTGGAGATATTCCAGGTTCTTATGGTCCATGAGCACCTGATAAGGGTGCTGAGCCCCCTCAAGCCAATGGCGCCACTCCTCCAAGGCAAGTTTAACTGCAAGCAACTCTCAATCCCCCACGTGGTAGTTGCATCCGACAGGCGACGAGACATGAAGGCACAAGGGTGTAATTTCCCATCCTCACCCCTTTGTGACAGGATGGCCCCTATGCCCACCTCTGAGGCGTCCACTTCCACCACGAAAGGTCTTTCTGGGTCGGGGATCGAGAGAATGGGAGCGGAAGTGAAGCGGCACTTGAGCTCCTCGAAGGCCCCCTCTGCCTCCAGACCCCAGTGAATCTTGATTCCTCCTCCCTTGGTCAGCGCAGTTAAGGGGGCCACCACGGAGCTGAAGCTCGTAATGAACCTCCTATAGAAGTTTGCGAAGCCGATGAAACGTTGAACCTCCTTAACTGTGGCGGGAATAGGCCAGTTGAGGACAGCTTCAACCTTCTTAGGGTCCATCTCTACGTGGCCAGGAGTGATGATGAACCCGAGAAACTGAGCCTGGGTTACGTGAAACTCACATTTCTCGGGCTTCACGTAGAGATGGTTGTCAAGGAGTCTCTGGAAGACTCTGCTGACATGCCCCTTGTGCTCCTCCAATGACCCAGAGAAAATGAATATATCATCAAGATATACAAAGACGAATTGGTTAAGCATGTCCCGGAGAACATCATTTATTAGCGCTTGGAACACAGCGGGGGCATTGGTGAGCCCGAACGGCATCACCAGATACTCATAGTGGCCCGTGGGGGTGTTGAAGGCCATCTTCCATTCGTCCCCCTGTCGGATCCGCACGAGATGGTAAGCGTTGCGTAGATCCAGTTTAGTAAAAATGGAAGCCCCTTGTAGTAGCTCGAAAGCAGTGGCTATGAGAGGAAGGGGATATCGATTCCGAACCGTGATCTTGTTGAGGCCACGGTAATCGATACATGGCCTAAGACCCCCATCTTTCTTCCCCACAAAGAAGAAGCCCACCCCAGCCGGGGAAGTAGAGGCACGGATGATGCCGGCTTCCAATGATTCCTTAATGTAGGTATCCATTGATGTGCACTCGGGGCAAACATAAGCCAGTGTTGTGTGAAAGTGCTCTTAAGAGTGAATTAGGGGTTGGTAAATTTACTATAGTCTGCTTAAAACCTGCTGTTGTTGTTATTTAACTCCTAATGCTTTCATCTAGATGTTATAGAGAGGTGCCAAGTCACTTCATTGACGTCTACCAAAGAGAGAACGCAGTGAAATTCACATATTACATAACAGTAGCCCGTAAGCCACAGGTTGAAGCCTCTCACCTGTGGGTTCGTGTCAGCATTATAGCATTATATACAACTGTAAAACAACAAGATATCAGAGCCACTGTGTTGCAAGAATTTTTACTGCCCCAGTAAAATGAGTCACCAATCGCCCTGCGTGACTACCGGTTAGTCGACCCAGCACTGCAAGATGTGGTCACTGCTGTCCTCTGTCTCTCCGTAGAGGAGAGAGAGAACCTTAACGGCTATAATATTAGTCGTTGTGATGTGCATTGCAGGAACTAGATGATTGTGTCAACAACCCGGTCGGGAAGCCAAAGCGCACAATCCTGGACCTAGTGGGCACCAGGCCCAGCTCGCCCAGCTGCAGAGCAGCTACCAAACGATGCAGAAGGAAAATCTCTGCCTGCACCAAGAAATTAGGTGCATCCAAGCTGAGAAAGTCCAGGCACAGGAAGATAATGCCCAGATGCAGGAGGAAAACGAAACCCTGCGCAGGCAGCTTCAAGCTGCCCAGCTAAACGTAGAGTCAGATCAGGTAAGTGAAGCTGAAACGCACAGCACAACATCTGACATAGAAGAGGGCCCCCTCTTTAGTGCTACGCGTAGAAATGTGCCCCTGAGAAACCCAGGGACACATGCTAGGAGCCGAGCTGCCCCTAGTGGTACAGTCTCTGACTTCGTCCTCCAAGACACCTTTCAAACTCCTCCAGCGACTCGCTGGTTGCATGCAGGTGCCCCTCCTTACAGTTGCCCCCCCCAGTCAGTTTTCAGTCATGCCACCGTGCATTTCAAACCAACTGATTCCACACCACGGGGGGGTGGGCAATTATTTTCAAGCCCAGAGTGGTGTAAGCGGCTCGAAGATCCCATTAGCCAGGGAGCTGTATGCACCCCCACGCGTCGACTGGACTCCTTCCCCACCACGAAGGGGAGGAAGTCGTCCTCATCGCTATAGTGATCCGAGTGACTATGGTGTTTTGGATGACTCAGATGACCCGTGGTCATACTGACACCAACGCTTGTCCCTCCGACAACTTGAGTCCCTCGCAGGGGACACAGAACGCTTCGACCCAAGTAATCGAGATTCAAACATCGACAGTTATCTTAGGGAAATTGAGTACTGCCTGGTTGACTTGCCTTACGCTTCGTCGCGTGAAAAACTCAAGCTTATATGGAAGACCAAGGTAAGAAGTGTCCATGCGTTCATGGAAACGCTACTGACTGGTACACGAAACTGCTACTCAGCTCTGTGAAAAGCCCTACGTGAGGAGTATTCCCTGTATATCGATGAAGCCTCCGCTACCATAGCTGCTTTCGTCATCACCCAGAAGAGGCACGAGCCTCCGCGTGAGTATTACAGATGCTTGAGAACCACGTACTTCCAAGGAAGTAACGAACCAGGTCTGGAGGAGGAATGAGCTTTCAAGTCTCTTTTCATTCACAACCTCCACGAGTGCGTGTGATATGACGTCACGATGCACTGCAGAAAGGGCAACCCCACCATGCAGAAAATCAGAAGGTATGCGCAACTGGCATGGGAAACACGCTTGTGCCTTGCCCGAGGGCATGAAGGTGACGCCAGAGCCCTGGGGATCCAAGCCTCAGAATGTGCAGACCTAGCGCTTGAAGGCAACAAAATGCCTCGTGTTAAGGTGAATGCTAGAACTAGACCCCAGAGGCGCCGATCACCCGTCAGCAGGGTAGGCAACAAAACCAGGGGGGTGGTGACCAGACACACACCCCGGGTCACGGCAGGCCTAAACAACAAAACGTTCGCCGGCCGAAAGGAAATGCGTGGTTCGAAGGAAAACCCAAACAAGAAGGTGAGTGGGTAGGCAAGGTTTCAAATCCCCTCAGAGAACAAAATTTGAGAGAGGAAATGGAGAATATAAGGAGATGCTTGTCTAAGTTAGTAACGAAGCTTGACGTGCTCCGTTGTTCACCAGGTCCGCCGTACTCCTCAAAGGAATACGCTGCTGAAACCTTGTCAGTATGACTAGACGATGTATCCCCTCCTGTTAATGCCAAAGTTTACTTTGTAGGTCGGGAAAAGGGGAACAGGGTCCAAGTTGCTCCACAAAACAGTCACTCCTAACATGCCACACCCTCCTTTTCTGACCTTCTTGGGCGATCTGTACCGTAAGGGCAACGCCTGACACATGGGTCATTCAGCTCCCACTCACTACTCGACACCGGTTCCAAAATAGTCTAATAGGTTCCAACACCTTCACAGAGGTGGCTAGAGCAAAGCTCTCCCTTAGCAAACCGTTATAGACAGAGACCTGCAACGTAAGCATCACAAGCTACATGCAAGATAGGTCGTCTATCACAAAACAGGCCTGGATTGACACCTTTCAAGGGATGATGCTAGTACACCCTGTTTACATATGTCCCATTAATACGGAACCACTGTTAGTTGGCCAGGACCTACTGAACCGATTGGCTCTGCTCATTGACTGCCATCGTGGACAAGTGGGCTCAGGTTGACATACCGAGACCACTTGGTCCAGAAAACAGTTCGCCAGCTTCAGATGGACAAGTCACCATCGTCCAAAAATCCAGCAGAGACGGCGACTCCAATAAGAATGATTACAGGGCCTGAATAAAACCCTTCAGGGTAATATAGTCACTGTAAATTTGCACTCCGTTCTTATCAATAACACTTTGCGCGCTTTAGGGACTTTGTCAGAGAAGACAACTTATGTGTGTATAGTTAGAGATCTAATGCAGGACCTCAGGGAAATTAGCTCCTCAGTCAACAGTCTGAGTGGTGAAGGATACCAGCTTACCTGGTCTCCCCAGACCTTGTCGAACAAATCCTTAGATCTGCTAGTATCTCCATTGTGCAACCTTCACAGATACACCTGGCATATAGTTTTGGCATTGCAATTCCAATCCATGTAAATCCTCAGAACCTCAAAATAGGATTTATCCTCAATCTACCATCATAGGCAGAATATATACAGACTAAAGTCCGTATTTAATGTTGGTTTTCAGAGAGGTAATGCACACATTCACCTCAAAACACCACCAACACTCGCCTACCATGATGAGGACCCCTCGCTCTACCTTATCCCTAACCTAAACATGTGTACCAAGACAAAGTACATTCATTGGGTTTGTCAAAACGCAACCCCTTTGTTAGAGAGGTGACTAACTACCTCTGCGGCCTAAGAGCCGAATTCCCTGAACAAGTGTCATGGTAGCATGTCCATCAAAGATGAAGGAACAGAGACAAGGATACAGCGAGCAGGCAATCGCTGGCTTGTTAACACACCAGCCACCGAAGTCCCAATGTCATACGACTGCCATGATACAGCCACTAAACTAAGGCTACCAAACCAAACGGTGTTCTTAATGGTTCCCCAAGGAGCCACCGTGCACATTGACAATATTATCCTCCATCTCAACGTCAACAAACATGACGCAGAAATTGAGATCATGGACACATTTAGAGGTCACAGCCTCACCGTTGATGACACCCTTCGACAGCAGCTTCAGGCTGAAGGGATGAAATTAGTTCAGTCTCAAACCGACTGGCTTGACCACTATTTCCTAGTCACATAAGCAGATCGTCATCTTACCAAGAACACCCTATCAGTTTGGTTGGCCTCTGGCTCCTCCTTAGTGGTTGGATCATCATCGCAATTATTGCACACGCCAAGTACAGGTACATTCAACACCTACAGGCCAGACTGGACTCACTCCTCATACAGCCGCGTTTTACACACCAGTCTGAGCCCATCCCACAGATTAACCCCAGTCATTTCCAAGGATAAGCCTTTTAACCTTTAACCCTCCTTTCCTCTAACATTTTGTTCCTAGTAACCAATGTCTGGTTCTACTTTGATTTTGTGTTATGACCAAAGAACAACAAAGGATTGTGTTATGGTTAATGCTGTGCCTTCCAATAACTTGAAATGTTTATGTGTGATGAATGTAGTTTTAGATTTAGCTAGAAGTTCTATGCCCAGATGTGCCTCAAACTCTGTCCAGACGATAAAGCCTCTGTGAACTATAATGAACTGTATGGACTGTGCAACCATTTTTCTTTCCTATCAGGAATAAATGGATGGCGTAACCCACAGGTTACTGTGAACCGACAAGAACTGTTCGGCCCTTCAGTTGCTCTAAAGATGCTGGACAACAGCCAACTCTTCAGACCAAAGGAGGGAATGTTGGGCCTCATGTATTCAGATAGAAGACAAAGGCAGGCCTAACACAGTCGTAAAACCTAACTCAGGCCCCCACATACCAGGTCATAAATTATACTGATAAAAATCGCACCAAAATCAAACAAAGGGAGTCCAAAACAGACTACAAATCCCATGAAGCCTTGCTCACTAAAGGATCAAACTCTCAACTCCTATTGGATGAGGAACACAACAGAACATCCCTCAACCATGACATCATCAGGAGTAGAAATACCTCTGAAATGCTTCCGGGATTTGCTTCCAGCAACTTTGCCTGCCGTGTGTAGACGCAGCTCATCGCTGCTCTCAGGTGCAGCCTCATGGCACAAGGAAGTAACGTCTGACTTGAAACTGTGGCCATACAATCTCCATCTCGCTGGATGAGTTGAGATTACTCTGTGTTCCACCGAACACTCTAACGGATCCGAAGGAGACCGCCGAGCAATCCGCATCTTCATCCGTTTGCCTGCAGAAGGGAAGAGATAAAAGATTTCTCTTCAATCTTCAATCAAGTCGATGTTACTGATTTCTCCGCCAGCCTGCCGAGAATCAGCAGCCGTACCGCCCGCCGACAGAGCGAGGAAACGGCCTCCCATCATCACCCAAGCCTCGAGGAACAGAGTCTGAGTTAAAGGACGGATGAACACACATTCTGCATCCTCATGCGATTCAAGTAAGAGGTTTACGTCTGGGCAGAGATAGAATATTATAGTGTTATTCTTGTGTACTGAGGTTTTCGCTTGTACAGTTTACGGACCGCCATGTCCGCTCATTATTAATACTCAGGGTATTAATTATAACGAATTTGATTTGCTGTATTATACTGTTGTGCATTTCCGCCATCGCGGGTGAGACAAGCAAACTGAGTTTATCCATTAAAGAATCAAAGAACACAGAACGGTTTACGAGCCGTCCACCACGTCTCTGAGTGATAAACTAACAGCTGCTTTCTCTCCCATGATCGCAAAATCGGCTTTGGGGCCATCACTTAATTATCTCTCTCTCATACTAACCACACACACACACACACACACACACACCTTATGTGTTATAGGATTATTTTAGTTTCCATATCTAATCATATCACTGTTTAGTTTGTAGTTGTAAGTCAGAAGTTTATTGACTGCATTGTATTAATTATTAATTGGTATTACTGCATAAATAAACTTTGTTATATTACAAAGAGAGGTGTTTTGGTTTGTTTTGCATACACCTGTGTCATGCTGACGGGATGTCAGTGCTCGGATTCAAGCCTTCATTCATTGTTTTTTTCCGAAAATCGATATTCTTCGGATGTCGATTTTCCTAAGAAAACAATCTAATATTGAGACTGTTATACTATCTGGTTGTAAGACCCTGATTCCAGGGTGGTGCCCCATCAATGTTCATCCTTATTAATATTCTATTGATTTTTGATAATTGATAATTATCTTTGATGATTGTTGAATTGGATTGATCAATAAGCTAATGTAAATTTTAATTAATGTTTCATCGATGTTAATGATTAGTGATTATCTTTGATAATTGTTGATTTAAAGGATTAAAAAAAGCTAACATTGATTCTCATCAATGTTCTATTGATTTTAATAATTAATAGTTATCTTTGATAATTATTAATTATTGCTAATAACCAAACCCACTCCTAAACGTAGCACACTACATTTACTGGAGACCCATATGAGATTTTAATGAGTTAGATTCAATTAATTAATTTAAATATTAATTAATAACTAAAGAAATAATTATTAATTATTTCTGATAGTAACTACTGACCTAAACAACCAGTAAAACCCTACAGGTTTTAAGCAAAAACTCATAACTAGCATCTCTTTG
>NW_026249600.1:0-16679 GCF_019703515.2 Myxocyprinus asiaticus
TCACTCAGGCTAGGGCCCCCTCTACGAGGTGCCTGTATGCCTTTAAGTGGTGTCTGTTCGCTAAATGGTGTTCTTCCCGTCGGGAAGACCCCCAGAGATGCGCAGTCGGATCAGTGCTTTCCTTCCTGCAGGAGAGGTTAGAAGGGAGGCTGTCCCCTTCCACCTTGAAGGTGTACATTGCCGCCATAGCAGCACACCATGATGCAGTCGACGGTAAGTCCTTAGGGAAGCACGACCTGATCATCAGGTTCCTAAAGGCGCCAGGAGGCTGAATCCCTCCAGACCATGCCTCGTTCCCTCATCGGACCTCTGTAGTTTTTCAGGGTCTACAGAGAGCCCCCTTTGAGCCTTTGCAGTCAGTCGAGCTTAAGGCAATCTCCGTGAAGACTGGCCTAACCCTAACCCACTTCCATCAAGAGGGTAGGTGACCTGTAAGCGTTCTCTGTCAGCAAAATGTGCCTGGAGTTCGGTCCAGGTTACTCTCACGTGATCCTGAGACCCTGACCGGGCTATGTGCCCAAGGTTCCCACCACCCCTTTAGGGACCAGGTGATGAACCTGCAAGCGCTGCCGCAGGAGGAGGCAGACCCAGCCCTGTCGTCGCTGTGTCCGGTGCACACTTTACGCATCTATTTGGATTACATGCAGAGCTTTAGAATCTCTGAGCAGCTCTTTGTCTGCTTTGGTGTACAGTGGAAAGGAAGCACTGTCTCCAAGCAGAGGATTGCCCACTGGCTCATTGACGCCATAACTATGGCATATGTCGCCTAGGACATGCCGCCCCTTTAGGGTTACCAGCCCATTCTACCAGGGGTGTAGCGGCTCCCTTGGCCCTGGCCAGGGGTGCCTCTCTAACAGACATTTGCAGAAAAGCAGGCTGGGCAACACCCAACACCTGTGCAAGGTTCTACAACCTCCTTATGGAACCAGTTTCATCACAGGTATTGGCACGCAACACAAGTGGATATGCCCGGGATAGCTGGCCAGGTGTATCGCTTGCACATAGTGCCTTCCACCTCCCTTGGAGCTGAAGACGTGCGCCATTAATTCCCAGTAGTGTTCACAAACTTTGTTCCCTGGTTGACTTCCTCCGAGCCCTGTGGCAGTTGAGTTTTCAGAGAGACTCGCTGCCAGCCCAGTACACGCGCTAACTAAGAGCCCTGTTCTGGGGTAGGTGCTCCACATGTGGCGGTTCCCTGTAAGGCTAACCCCATGCGATATATATCTTTCGCTAGATAATTTCCCTGCTGGCAAACTGCGTCTTCCTTGGGCAGAGCCCCTCTACCCCAGTCTCCATGTTTGTAGTAACTCCTCCCCCATTGGGCAGGATCTACCTTGAAGGCTCTCCACATGGTTGGAAAGACCATTTGATGTATTCTTCCACTAAAATATCCCCCCCTTTCTTTGGGCGAGGTGTGGTCTCCGCGGTGTCTTCCCCTTGGGAGGGACACCCCCCAACTAGACCTGGCGGCCCAGTCGGATAATCCCCCTTCTTTTTTAGGGAGTGGAAAAAAAGAAGGGGAAAAGATGCCACGACTGGGTTAAGCCTGTCTCTATCTTTGGGTAGTCGACTTGTCCCAAAAAAGGGCCGTTCGACACTCATAACTATGTTGGGGGAGGTTACGTGTCGACCTGGTGCACTGGCTATGAGGCACACAGTAGTCTGCCCACCACACACTGCCAGTTCACGTAACACAGTTCAACCAGTTGTGGCATTTTGTATAGGGACCCCTAGTGTCACTACATCGACACAACGTTGAGTGAGTGACAGATAGGGAATGTCATGGTTACTTGTGTAACCTCCGTTCCCTGATGGAGGGAACGAGACGTTGTGTCCCTCCTGCCACAACGCTGAACTACCCACTGAAATGGCCGGACCTTATATCGGCTCCTCAGCATAAAACCTGAATGAGTGGTTGCATACAAGCTCCTTTTATACCCGTATGTCCGGGGGAGTGGCATGCAAGTACCACTCGCCAATTTTCATTGGCCTTTTATCAAAGACCAGAGGTGTCTCGGGCTCCCAAGAGTGACCCCTAGTGTCACTACATCGACACAACGTCTCATTCCCTCCATCAGGGAATGGAGGTTACACAAGTAACCATGACGTTTTTCAGCTTCTCAGAGTATCTTCTTTTAGCCACTCTGATTTCATTGTTCAGTGTGTTCCTGGCCTGATTGTACAAGACTTTATCCCCACCCCTGTAAGCATCCTCTTTGGCCTGACGAAGCTGCCTGAGCTCTGCTGTAAACCATGGTTTGTCATTGTTGAACTTAAATAAGTCCTAATAGGAATGCACATATCCTCACAGAAACTGATATATGATGTTACAGTATCTGTGAGCTTGTCCAGGTCTGTGGCTGCAGCCTCAAAAACACTCCAGTCTTTGCAATCAAAGCAGGCTTGTATTTCCCGTTCTGCTTCATTGGTCCATCTCTTTACAGTCCTTACTACTGGCTTGGTTGATTTTAAATTCTGCCTGTAGGTTGGAAGAAGATGAACCAGACAGTGATCAGAGTCCCAAAGCTGCTCTAGGGACAGAGCGATATGCATCCTTAATTGTTGTGTAACAATGATCCAGTATGTTCCTGTCTCTGGTGGGGCATGTAATGTGCTGTTCGTATTTGGGCAGTTCACGTGTGAGATTTGTTTTGTTAAAATCCCCAAGAATAATAATAATTGAGTTCAGGTATTGTTGTTCCGTGTCTGTGATTTGATCAGCCAGCTGTTGCAGCGCTGTGTTCACACACGCATTTGGCGCGATATGCACACTCATCACAGTAAACGAGGAAAATTCCTGCAGTGAGTAGAACAGCTTTCAGTTGATAAAGAGCGCTTCCAAATTAGGACAGCACATCCTCTTTAACGTTGTTACATCTATACACCAACATTCATTGATGTAAAAGCAAGTTGATAGAGTGAAAGTGACGAAGCTTATCTGAATTAGTCCGTAGATGAATGATGAAACCTTGTAGTTGATGTTGATGCAATCAGTTCTTTAATGCCAGTAACAGTCCAAACCAAATCCCCTTATCCATACGTTAACTCCAGAAACAAGCAGAAATTAGTTCCATCCTCGTGAGTAATATCCATTTTAGATGACACAAGGCGATGAGATATAATGCAGGCAAGTTGTCCTTTCAATTTCTAAAATATACCATGCAACAACAAAAAAGGGTAGGTAAAAGAAAGCCATTTTGATTGAGCATGAAACAGTATGTTTCTCAATCAAAGCATCAGTCAATGTGGGTTTTTTTTTTCAAAGAGAATCCATACTTTTCTCTTACCAAACAACCTCTCTTCTTCTACTACATACCTGTATTTAAACCTAACCCACATAAACACTAGTGCCCCCTAATGGTAGGTAGTAGAATAAACAACAGAAGTCACATTTAACTGTTACAGCAGATTCATGCCAGAACTTACATTCACTAACCTCACAGTAAGCACTGCACTCTTAGTGAGGGCAGATCCCCAAAACTAATTGGTAAATATCTTCAAAATACAATGTACAGACTCCAATTATCAAAGATAATTATTAATTATTAAAATCAATAGAACATTGATGAGAATCAATGTTAGCTTTTTTTAATCCTTTAAATCAACAATTATCAAAGATAATCATTAATTGTTAACATTGATGAAATATTAATTAGAATTAACACTAGCTTATTGATCATTCAAATTCAACAATCATCAAAGATAATTATCAATTATCAAAAATCAACAGAATGTTAATAAGGATTAACATTGACGGGTCCCCACCCTGGAATCAGGGACTAATTACCAGATAGTAAAACAGTCTCATATTGTTTTCTTAGGAAAATCGACATCCGAAGAATATCGATTTTCGGGGGAAAAAAAACAATGAATGAAGGCTTGAATCCGAGCACTGACATCCCGTCAGCATGACACAGGTGTAAGCAAAACAAACCAAAACACTTCTCTTTGTAATATAAACAAAGTTTATTTATGCAGTAATATCAATTAATAATTAATACAATGCAGTCAATAAACTTCCGACTTACAACTACAAACTAAACAGTGATATGATTAGATATGGAAATAAAAATAATCCTATAACACATAAGGTGTGTGTGTGTGTGTGTGTGTGTGTGGTTAGTACGAGAGAGAGAGAGAGAATTAAGTGACGGCCCTAAAGCCGATTTCGCGATCGTGGGAGGAAAAGCAGCTGTTAGTTTATCACTCAGAGACGCGGTGGACGGCTCGTAAAAGTCCCACGTTCTTTGACTCTTTAATGGATGAACTCAGTTTGCCGGTCTCACCCACGATGGCGAAAATGCACAACAGTCCAATTTGGTTGGACCACAATACAGCAAAACAAATTCGTGATAATTAATACCCTGAGTATTAATAATGAGCAGAAATGGTGGTCCGTAAACTGTACAAGCAAAAACCTTGAAACACAAGAATAACACACTATAATATTCTATCTCTGCCCAGACATAAACCTCTTACTTGAATCGCATGAGGACAGAATGTGTGTTCATCCGTCCTTTAAGGCTCTTAAACCGGTTCCTTGAGGCTCGGGTGATGACGGGAGGCCGTTTCCTCGCTCTGTCGGCGGGCTGGTGGGCTGTTGATTCTTGGTGGGCTGGCGGAGAACTCAGAAATGTCGATTTGATTGAAGATGGAAGAGAAATCTTTAATCTCTTCACTTCTGCAGGCAAACGGATAAAGTTGCGGATTGCTCGGCGGTCTCCTTCGGATCCGTTAGAGTGTTCGGTTGAACACAGAGTAATCTCAACTCGTCCAGCGAGATGGAGATTGTATGGCCACAGTTTCAAGTCAGACGTTACTTCCTTGTGCCACGAGGTTGCAGCTGAGAGCAGCGATGAGCTGCGTCTACACACTGCAACAAAGTTGCTGGAAGCAAATCCCGGAAGCATTTCAGAGGTATTTCAACTCCTGATGATGTCATGGTTTGAGGTACGTTCTGTTGTGTGCCTCATCCAATAGGAGTTGAGAGTTCGATCCTTTAGTGAGCAAGGCTTCATGGGATTTGTAGTCTGTTTTGGACTCCCTTTGTTTGATTTTGGCGTGATTTTTATCAGTATAATTTATGATTTGGAATATGGGGTCTTGAGTTAGGTTTTTACGACTGTGTTAGGCCTGCCTTTGTCTTCTATCTGAATACATGAGGCCCAACATTCCTCCCTTTGGTCTGAAGAGTTGGTTGTTGTCCAGCATCTTTAGAGCAACTGAAGGGCCGAACAGTTCTTGTCGGTTCACAGTAACCTGTGGGTTACGCCATCCATGTATTCCTGATATGAAAGAAAAATGGTTGCACAGTCCATACAGTTCATTAGAGTTTACAGAGGCTTTATCATCTGGACAGAGATTGAGGCACATCTGGGCATAGAACTTCTAGCTAAATCTAAAACTACAGTCATCACACATAAACATTTCAAGTTATTGGAAGGCACAGCATTAACCATAACACAATCCTTTGTTGTTATTTGGCCATAACACAAAATCAAAGTAGAATATGACATTGGTTACTAGGAGCAAAATGTTAGAGGAAAGGAGGGTTAAAGGTTAAAAGGCTTATCCTTGGAAATGATGGGGTTAACCTGTGGGATGGGCTCAGACTGGTGTGTAAAACGCGGCTGTATGAGAAGTGAGTCCAGTCTGGCCTGTAGGTGTTGAATGTACCTGTACATGGCGTGCGCAATAATTGCGATGATCCAACCACTAAGGAGGAGCCAGAGGGCAAGCAAACTGATAGGGTGTTCTCAGTAAGATGACGATCTGCTTATGTGACTAGGAAATATAGTGGTCAAGCCAGTCGGTTTGAGACTGAACTTCACTAATTTCATCCCTTCAGCCTGAAGCTGCTGTTGAAGGGTGTTATCAACAGTGAGGCTGTGACCTCTAAATGCGTCCATGATCTCAAATTCTGCATCATGTTTGTTGACGTTGAGATGATGGAGGACAATATCGTCAATGTGCACGGTGGCTCCTTGGGGAACCGTTAAGAACACCGTTTTGTTTGGTAGTATTCGTTTAGTGGCTGTATCATGGCAGTCGTATGGCATTGGGACTTCAGTGGCTGGTGTGTTAACTAGCCAGCGATTGCCTGCTCACTCTAACTTTGTCTCTGTTCCTTCATCTTTGATGGACATGCTACCATGACACATGTTCAGGAAATTTGGCTCTTAGGCCGCAGAGGTAGTTACTCACCTCTCTAACAAACGGGTTGCATTTTGACAGACCCAATGAATGTACTTTGTCTTGGTACACGTTTAGGTTAGGGATAAGGTATAGCAAGGGGTCCTCATCATGGTAGGCGAGTGTTGGTGGTGTTTTGAGGTGAATGTGTGCATTACCTCTCTGAAAACCAACATTAAATATGGACTTTAGTCTATATATATTCTGCCTATGATGGTAGATTGAGGATAAATCCTATTTTTATATATATATATATATATATATATATATGCATACATACATGCACACACACACATACACATACATAGTGCAAATCTAAATACAAATCGGTTATATACAGTGCAAGGGAATGTAATGGCAGAAGAGGTAGGATGTGTTGGATAATATAAAAAGACTAAGCTGTGTATTGCACATTAATTATTGCTCTAAGGGGCAGTTTTAACTGTTCATGAGATGGATAGCCTGGGGGAAAATACTGTTCCTGTGCCTGATTGTTCTTGTGCTCAGTGCTCTGAAGCGTCGGCCAGAAGGCAACAGTTCAAAAAGGTAGTAGGCAGGGTGAGCGGGGTCCAGAGTGAATTTTCCAGCCTTTTTCCTCACTCTGGAAGTGTATAGTTCTTGAACGGAGGGTAGGGGGCAACCAGTAATCCACTCAGCAGTCCGAACTGTCCTTTGTTGTCTTCTGATATCCGATTTCATAGCTGAAACAAACCAGACAGTTATAGAAGTGCAGAGGACAGACTCAGTGACTGCTGAGTTGAAGTGTATCAGCAGCGCTTGTGGCAACGCTTTCATCTAAATGTCACAGAGAGGTGCCAAGTCACTTCATTGACGTCCACCAAAGAGAGAACGCAGTGAAATTTGCACATAACATAACAGTAGACCGTAAGCCACAGGTCGAAGCCTCTCACCTGTGCTTTCGTGTTAGCATTATAGCAACTGTAAAACAACAAGCTATCAGAGCCACTGTCACAAGAATTTTTACGGCCCCATTAAAATGAGTCACCAATTGCCCTGCGTGACTGGAGCTGAAGCTCCACAGAGGTTAGTCGACCCAGCACTGCAAGATGTAGTTGCTGCTGTCCTCCGTCTCTCCATAGAGGAGAGAGATAACCTTAATGGCTACAATATTAGTCGTGATGAAGCATTGCAGGAACTAGTTGATTATGTCAACAACCCGGTCGAGAAGCCAATGCACAAAATCCTGGACCTAGTGGGCCAAATGTTCCTCCTCCATCACCGCAGAACCCAACTGCAAACCGCTGAGCACCAGGCCCAGCTCGCACAGCTGCAGAGCAGCTACCAAGCGGTGAGAGGGAAAATCTCAGCCTGAACCAAGAAATTAGGTGCACCCAAGCTGAGAAAGTCCAGGCACAGGAAGATAATGCCCGGATGCAGGAGGAAAACGAAAACCTGCGCAGGCAGCTTCAAGCTGCTCAGCTAAAAGTAGAGTCAGATCAGGTAAGTGCAGCTGAAACGCACCGCACGACATCTGACATAGAAGAGGGCCCCCTTTTTAGCGATACATGTAGAAATGTGCCCCTGAGAAACCCAGGGACACACGCTAGGAGCCGAGCTGCCCCTAGTGGTACAGTCTCTGACTTCATCCTCCAAGACACCTTTCAAACTCCTCCAGCGGCCCGCTGGTTAGATGCAGGTGCCCCTCCTTACAGTTGCCCTCCTCAATCAGTTTTCAGTCACGCCACTGTCCATTTCAAACCGACTGATTCCACACCACGGAGGGGGGACAATTATTTCCAAGCCCAGAGTGGTGTAAGCGGCTCGAAGATCCCATTAGCCAGGGAGCTGTACGTAACCCGGGGTCCACCCCCATGCGTTGACTGGACTCCTTCCCCACCACAAAGGGGAGGAAGTCGTCCTCATCGCTATAGCGATCTGAGTGACTATGATGTTTCGGATGACTCGGAAGACCCGTGGTCATACCGACAACAACGCTTGCGCATCCGACAACTCGAGTCCCTCGCAGGGGACATAGAACGTTTTGACCCAAGTAATTGAGATTCAAACATCGACAATTATCTTAGGGAAATTGAGCACTGCCTGACTGATTTGCCTTACGCTTCGTCGTGTGAAAAACTCAAGCTTATATGGAAGGCCAAGGTAAGGAGTGTCCATGCGTTCATGGAAACGCTACCGACTGGTACAGGAAACCGCTACTCACGTCTGTGTAAAGCCCTACATGAGGACTATTCGCTGTATATCGACGAAGCCTCCGCTACCATAGCTGCTTTCGCTATCACCCAGAAGAGGCATGAGCCTCCGCGTGAATATTATAGATGCCTGAGAACCACGTACTTCCAAGGAAGTAATGCACCATGTCTGGAGGAGGAACGAGCTTTCAAGTCTCTTTTCCTTCACAACCTCCACGTGTGCGTGTGATATGACGTCACGATGCACTGCAGAATGGGCAACACCACCATGCAGGAAATCAGAAAGTACGCACAACTGGCATGGGAGACACGTGTGCGCCCTGCCCGAGGGCACGAAGGCGACACCAGAGTCCTGGGGATCCAAGCCTCAGAATATGCAGACCTAGCGCTTGAAGGCAACGAAATGCCTCGTGTTAAGGTGAATGCTTGAACAGGACCCCAGAGGCGCCGATCACCCCACCAGCAGGGTAGGCAACAGAACCAGGGGGGTGGTGACCAGACACACCCCCAGGGTCACGGCAGGCCTAAACAACAAAACGTTCGCCGGCAAAAAATAAATGCACGTTTTGAATGAAAACCCAAATAAGAAGATGAGTGGGTAGGCAAGGTTACAAATCCCCTCAGAGAACAAGATTTGAGAGAGGAAGTGGAGGATATAAGGAGATGCTTGACTGAGTTAGTAACTAAGCTTGACGTGCTCCGTTGTTCACCAGGTCCGTCGACCTCCTCAAAGGAACACGGCACTGAAACCCCGTCAGTATGACTAGACGATGTACCCCCTCCCGTTAATGCCAAAGTTTACTTTGTAGGTCGGGAAAAGGGGAACAGTGTCCAAGTTGCTCCCCAAAACAGTCACTCCTAACATGCCACACCCTCCTTTTCTGACCTTCTTGGGCGATCTGTACCATAAAGGGCAACGCCTGACACATGGGTCATTCAGCACCCACGCACTACACGACACCGGTTCTGAAATAGTCTAATGGGTTCCAACACCTTCGCAGAGGTGGCTAGAGCAAAGCTCTCCCTTGGCAAACCGTTATAGACAGAGACCTGCAACGTAAGCATCACAAGCTACACGCAAGTTGGGTCATCTATCATAAAACGGGCCTGGATTGACACCTTTCACGGGATGATGCTAATAGACCCTGTTTACATATGTCCCATTAATACAGAACCACTGTTAGTTGGCCAGGACCTACTGAACCGATTGGCTCCACTCATTGACTGCCGTCATGGACACATGTGGGCTCAGGTTGACATACCAAGACCACTTGGTCCAGAAAACAGTTCCCTATCTGTCACTCACTCGACGTTGGTGTCGATGTAGTGACACTAGGGGTCACTCTTGGGAGCCCGAGACACCTCTGGTCTTTGATAAAAGGCCAATGAAAATTGGCGAGTGGTATTTGCATGCCACTCCCCCGAACATACGGGTATAAAAGGAGCTGGTATGCAACCACTCATTCAGATTTTCTCTTCGGAGCCAAACGGTCATGCTCGCTGAGCTGAATACTACTGTTCATTCACCTGCTGGATCTGACGGCGCATTTCAGCGGCTTCTCCCCCCTCTGCACTGGTGCACTGCAGAGAACGCCCCTGGGCGCTTCGGCAGAAAAACTAGAGAGTATATTTTCTGAAAGAGCATTTTTCCCCTCTAAAAGAGTATATATTTCTCTAAAAGAGAGCACACACAGAACGTCTTTTTAAAGACGCGTCTTTTTAAAGATGCTTTTCCGATTGTGTGTTATTCCTGGTTGTGCTCGTTATCTCTCGCCTTCTAACGGTCACGATCACTGTCTTTCGTGTCTGGGCACTGCTCACGCGGAGACAGCGTTCGTGGATGGTCACATTCTCATTGCGAGAATGTGTCCATGGCAACGTTGCGGTCGCGGCTCGCCTTCGTAAGGAAGCAAGCCACCCCAGAGGCTCCCGCCTCGGTCCTTTTACCCACGGGTTTGAGGCCAGCGCGGCTAGCACTGGGGGCGATTTGGGGACCCCAATGGGACCGGCTCCGCCGGGTATCCCCCCGCGGACCTCCCATCCCCCAGCATGCTCGTCTGCCCCGATCGGGCTTCCGGGTGAGTCCACCGGCTCGTCTCACGGCAAGTTCGACCTCTTATTCGGAGCCCGCGAAAGTGATGAGCTCTCGAGCGCAGCATCGGAGAGCGGGCTCATCCAGTCGGAAGCCTCAGCTGGGCTCCTCCCTTCGGGGTCGATCGCCCAGTCACAGGCTGATGCGGAGATGACGACATGCTTTCCCGGACAGCTGCAAGCGTCGGTTAGAGTGGATTTCACCGCTCTTCCCTGAACCCTCGCGGCTCTGTGATTGGTTCCTGGGCTCGCGGCACCGCTCAAAGCCACGCCCCGCCCCGTTCCTTTCATCCTGGAAGTGCATGAAGAGCTGACAAGGTCACGGGAGGCACCTTTTACTGTCCGGTCCCGATCTTTTCAGCTTCCCCGCTCTCACTACCCTCGATGGTGGGGTGGCCAAGGGTTATTCGGCAATCCCCCGGTGGATAAAGGCGCTCGCGGTGCACCTATGCCCGCAGAGCGCCGCCACCTGGCGCGGGTGCCCAAAGCCCCCGTCCAAGGCCTGTAGGTTTACGTCGTCTCTGACGGTCAAAGCCTACGGTGCTGCTGGACAAGCCGCCTCCGCCCTGCACGCCATGGCTCTCCTGCAAGTCCGCCAAGGCGCTAAAGGAACTGCACGAGGGTAGTTCCGCCCCGGGATTGATGCAGGAACTGCGCTCGGCGACCGACCTCGCTCTCCGAGCGACGGAGGTCACGGCGCGGTCTCTCGGGCGGACGATGGCCACACTAGTGGTCCAGGAGCGCCACCTTTGGCTCAACCTGGTCGAGATGGGTGAGGCCGACAGGACACGATTCCTTGCTGCCCCCATTTCCCAGGCGGGCCTATTCGGCGACACCGTCGAGGACTTTGACCAGCAGTTCTCGATGGTAGAGCAGTAGATGGATGCTAGCCGGCTTGTCCTGCCCCGGCGTGGCTCAAGATCCCGCACCCCATCCACTCATCGCCGAGGGCGTCCCCCTGCGGTGACTGCACCAGCTCCGCCGCAGCCCGCCCCTCCGGCCCGGCCCCGGCATGGAGCCCACCGCAGGAAGCCGATGCCACCCGTCGGCGACCCAGGGACAACGAAAACCGCTGCTCTGGAGCTGGTAAGCAGATCTTCTTTTTGTTACCTTTTGCATTTAATTGCGCTGCATGCCCAAGTGGCTGCAGTACTCAAGAGCTCAGCAAGAGTGGTTTCCTTGTTCCCTGGGTCACATATTCGGTGTGTACGGCTGGCATCACGACCACCGTCCACCACTCCATTTGGCAGGTTGGCTCTCCAGCGGCGGTCTCCCACCCTGAGCACCCAGCTGTGGCACAAATCCGCCCCCGATGTGACAGTCTCCACGGGTCATGAGGACAGGCCTCTTCCTCCCCCGTCCCAGGCTGTTCCGGGGGTGGTCATAAGGAGCCAGGTAAGTGCTTCGATGTCCTCGGACTCAGCACGGCCATGATGTGGTGTGGCACCTCAAGCTCCGCCCCGCCGCGAGGCCCCACCCGCCGGTACATCCGATGACGTTGTCCCTTTGGTCCCCCTTGCGCGGAACTCGGACGCATGGCTTGCGCTTTCCAGTCCGTCGCGAGGGCTGGTCCGGACCGTCCGACTCGGCTGCACGATTCACTTCGCTGGGCATCCGCCCAGGTCCAGCGGTGTCCACTTCACCTTGGTGAAAGATGGAAACGCTGCTACCTTGCGCGGAGATCGCTACCCTCCTATGGAAGGACGCGATAGAACCTGTCCCTCCAGCCGAGATGAAGAAGGGGTTTTACAGCCCCTACTTCATTGTACTGAAAAAAGGCGGTGGGTTGCGGCCAATCTTGGACCTGCGAGTACTGAACCGGGCCTTACACAGACTCCCGTTCAAGATGCTGACGCAAAGACGCATTCTAGCGAGTGTCCGGCATCAAGATTGGTTCGCGGCGGTAGACCCGAAGGATGCGTACTTTCACGTCTCGATCCTTCCTCGACACAGACCCTTCCTGTGGTTCGCGTTCGAGGGTCAGGCGTATCGGTACAAGTCCTCCCTTTCGGCCTGTCCCTGTCTCCTCGCATCTTTATGAAGATCGCAGAGGCTGCCCTTGCCCCGTTAAGGGAGGTGGGCATTCGCATTCTCAACTATCTCGACGACTGGCTAATCCTAGCTCACTCTCGAAACGGGTTATGCGCACACAGGAACCTGGTGCTCTCACACCTCAGCCGACTAGGGCTTCGGGTCAGCTGGGAAAAGAGCAAGCTCCTCCCGGTTCAGAGCATCTCTTTTCTCGGTTTGGAGTTGGACTCAGTCTCCTTGATGGTGCACCTTACGAACGAGCGCGCCCAGTCGGTGCTGGCCTGTTTGAAGGCATTCAAACAGAAAACAGCGGTTCCACTGAAACATTTTCAGAGGCTCCTGGGGCATATGGCATCCTCGGCGGTGGCCACCCCGCTCGGGTTGATGCATATGAGGCCGCTTCAGCACTGGCTCCAGACTCGAGTCCCGAGACGGGCATGGCGCCACGGGACACACCACGTGGCCATTACGTCGGTCTGTCACCGTCTTTTCAGCCCTTGGACCGACCTCTTGTTTCCACGAGCAGGTGTTCCGCTAGAACTGGTCTCCAGGCGCGTCGTGGTCATGACAGACGCCTCCAAAACAGGCTGGGGCGCTGTTGGCAACGGGCACGCAGCCGCCGGCCTCTAGACGGGTCCGCGGCTGCGTTGGCACATCAATTGCCTCGAGTTACTGGCAATTCTGCTCGCCCTGCGGAGGTTCCGGCCTTTGATCCAGGGCAAGCACGTGCTAGTTCGGACAGACAGCATGGCAGCGGTAGCATATGTCAACCGCCAAGGCGGTCTGCGCTCCCGATGTATGTCATAACTCGCCCACCGTCTCCTCCAACGGAGTTAGCAGCACCAAGTCGCTGCAAGCCACTCACATCCCGGGCAACCTCGACACTCCGGCGGACGCGCCGTAACAACAGGTTACCCTCAAGGGAGAGTGGAGGCTCCACCTTCAGGTGGTCCAGCTGATTTGGAGTCGATTCAGTCAGGCACAGGTGCACCTGTTCGCCTTCCAAGAATCCTCCCACTGCCCGCTCTGGTACGCCCTCACCGAGGCCTTCCTCGGCATAGACGCGCTGGCACACAGCTGGTCCCCTGGCATTCGCAAATATGCGTTTTCCCCAGTGAGCCTGCTCGCACAGACCCTGTGCAAGGTCAGGGAGGACGAGGAGAAGGTCGTCCTGGTAAGCACCCTACTGGCCTGCCCAGACGTGGTGCTCGGACCTCACGCTCCTCGTGACAGCTCCCCCCGGGCAAATTCCCCTGAGGAAGGCCCTTCTTTCTCAGTGAAGGGGCACCATCCGGCACCCGTGCCCAGACCTCTGGAATCTCCATGTCTGGCCCCTGGACGGGACACGGAAGACCTAAGCTGTCTCCCACCTGCGGTGGTAGACACGTTCACTCAGGCCAGGGCTCCCTCTACGAGGCGCCTGTATGCCTTTAAGTGGTGTCTGTTCGCTAAGTGGTGTTCTTCCCATCAGGAAGACCCCCAGAGGTGCGCAGTCAGATCAGTGCTTTCCTTCCTGCAAGAGAGGTTGGAAGGGAGGCTGTCCCCTTCCACCTTGAAGGTGTACATTGCTGCCATAGCAGCACACCATGACGCAGTCGACGGTAAGTCCTTAGGGAAGCATGATCTGATCATCAGGTTCCTAAGAGGCGCCAGGAGGCTGAATCCCTCCAGGCCACGCCTTGTTCCCTCATCGGACCTCTGTAGTTTTTCAGGGTCTACAGAGAGCCCCTTTGAGTTTTGCAGTCAGCCGGGCTTAAGGCACTCTCCTTGAGGACTGCCCTCCTGACTGCGCTCACTTCCATCAAGAGGGTAGGTGACCTGCAAGCGTTCTCTGTCAGCGAAACGTGCCTGGAGTTCGGTCCGGGCTATTCTCACGTGATCCTGAGACCCCCGACCGGGCTATGTGCCCAAGGTTCCCACCACTCCTTTTAGGGACCAGGTGGCAAACCTGCAAGCGCTGCCCCAGGAGGAGGCAGACCCAGCCCTGTCATTGCTGTGTCCGGTGCGCGCTTTACACATCTATTTGGATCGCACGCAGAGCTTTAGAATCTCTGAGCAGCTCTTTGTCTGCTTTGGTGCACAGCGGAAAGGAAGCGCTGTCTCCAAGCAGAGGATCGCCCACTGGCTCATTGATGCCATAACTATGGCATGTCTCGCCCAAAACATGCCACCCCCGGTAGGGCTACGAGCCCATTCTACCCGTGGTGTAGCGGCTTCTTGGGCCCTGGCCAGAGGTGCCTCTCTAACAGACATTGCAGAGCAGCAGGCTGGGCAACACCCAACACCTTTGCAAGGTTCTACAACCTCCGGGTGGAACCGGTTTCGTCCCAGGTAGTGGCACGCAACACAAGCGGATAAGCCCGGGATAGCCGGCCGGGTGTATCGCTTGCACATAGCGCCTTCCACCTCCTTTTGAGCTGAAGACGTGCGCTGTTAATTCCCAGTAGTGTTCACAAAAGTTGTTCCCTTTTTGACTTCCTCCGAGCCCTGTGGCAGTCGAGTTTTCGGAGAGACTCGCTGCCAGCCCAGTACACGCGCTAACTAAGAGCCCGGTTCTGGGGTAGGTGCTCCGCATGTGGCGGTTCCCTGTAAGGCTAACCCCATGCGATCTATATCTTCCGCTAGTTCGTTTCCCTACTGGCAAACTGCGTCTTCCTTGGGCAGAGCCCCTCAGTCTCCATGTTGTAGTAACTCCTCCCCCATTGGGCAGGATCTACCTTGAAGGCTCTCCACATGGTTGGAAAGACCATGTGATGTATTCTTCCACTTAAATATCCCCCCCTCTCTTGGGGCGAGGTGTGGTCTCCGCGGTGTCCTGCCCTTGGGAGGGACACCCCCCGACTAGACCTGGCAGCCCAGTCAGATAATCCCCCTTCTTTTTTAGGGAGTAGAAAAAGAGAAGGGGAAAGAGGCCACGACTGGGTTAAGCCTGTCTCTATCTCTGGGTAGTTGACTTGTCCCCAAAAAGGGCCGTTCGACACTCATAACTGTGTTGGGGGAGGTTACGTGTCGACCTGGTGCGCTGGCTATGAGGCACACAGCAAGTCTGCCCACCACACACCGCCAGTTCACGTAACAGAGTTCAGCCTTGTGGCGTTTTGTATAGGGACCCCTAGTGTCACTACATCGACACCAACGTCGAGTGAGTGACAGATAGGGAACGTCATGGTTACTGGTGTAACCTCCGTTCCCTGATGGAGGGAACGAGACGTTGGTCCCTCCTGCCACAACGCTGAACTACCCGCTGAAATGGCCGGACCTTATATCGGCTCCTCAGCGTAAAACCTGAATGAGTGGTTGCATACCAGCTCCTTTTATACCCGTATGTTCAGGGGAGTGGCATGCAAATACCACTCGCCAATTTTCATTGGCCTTTTATCAAAGATCAGAGGTGTCTTGGGCTCCCAAGAGTGACCCCTAGTGTCACTACATCGACACCAATGTCTCGTTCCCTCCATCAGGGAACGGAGGTTACACCAGTAACCATGACGTTCTCCAGCTTCAGATGCACACGTCGCCATTGTCCAAAAATCCAGCAGAGACGACAACTCCAATAAGAACAATTACAAGGCCTGAATAAAACCCTTCAGGGTACTATAGTCACTGTAAATTTGCAATCCGTTCTTATCAATAACACTTTGCACGCTTTAGGGACTTTGTCAGAGAAAACAACTTATGCATGTATAGTTAGATTTTAATGCAGGACCTCCTCAGGGAAATTAGTTCCTCAGTCAACAGTCTGAGTGGTGGAAGGATTCCAGCTTACCTGGTATCCCTAGACCTTGTTGAACAAATCCTTAGATCTGCTACTATCTCCATTGTGCAACCTTCAGAGATACACATGGCATATATTTTTGGCATTGTAATTCCAATCCATGTAAATCCTCAGAACCTCAAAATATGATTTATCCTCAATCTACCATCATAGGCAGAATATATATAGACTAAAATCTGTATTTAATGTTGGTTTTCAGAGAGGTAATGCACACATTCACCTCAAAACACCACCAACACTCGCCGACCGTGATGAGGACACCTCGCTCTACCTTATCTCTAACCTAAACATGTGTACCAAGACAAAGTACATTCATTGGATTTGTCAAAACGCAACCCCTTTGTTAGGTGACTAACTACCTCCCTGAACAAGTGTCATGGTAGCATGTCCATCAAAGATGAAGGAACAGAGACAAAAGT
>NW_026249601.1:0-16592 GCF_019703515.2 Myxocyprinus asiaticus
ACTGCTAACACATGTCTCTTCTTATCTCCACCCAGGGTTTCGCACGACTTCAGCGGGCGCAGAGGGACAGGCTGAGTCGCTACATGTGCCACCACCCGGACACGGCTGCGCAGTTCTATGTCGCCGACCAGAAGAACAAGGAGGCATGCAAGGCCCGAAAACATGCCCTGAAAGCACTTGGCTTAAAGCCTTAAAAACTTTTCAATCTTGTAAATAAAGAGCACTTTTTGTTATGAATATTAACTCTGTGTCAAGTGTATCATTTCACCCATGCATTCAACATGTCACTCATTAGCCGGGGGGATGTCACAATAGCCGGTATAACACACTTCATCTAACACCCCCACCTCCAAAGAACCACCCTAAACCACTTACCTGTCTTAGCCGACATACATCACTCACTTCGGCCTCACACACTTCATCTAACACCCCCCACCTCCATAGAACCACCCTAAACCACTTACCTGTCTTAGCCGACATACATCACTCACTTCGGCCTCACACACTTCATCTAACACCCCCCACCTCCATAGAACCACCCTAAACCACTTACCTGTCTTAGCCGATTTGCATCACTCACTTCGGACTCACACACTTCATCAAACACCCCCCACCTCCATAGAACCACCCTAAACCACTTACCTGGCATAGCCGACATGCATCACTCACTTCGGACTCAAACAGTGCATCTAGCACCCCCCACCGCCATTGAACCACACTAAACCACTAACCTGTCATAGTCGACATGCATCACTCACTTCGGCCTAACACACTTCATCAAACACACCCCACCTCCATAGAACCACCCTAAACCACTTACCTGTCTTAGCCGGCATGCATCACTCACTTCAGATTCAACCAGTGCATGTAACAGCCCTCACCTCCATAGAACCACCCTAAACCACTTACCTGTCATTGCCCGCATGCATTACTCACTTCGGCCTAACACAGTGCATCTAACACCCCCCACCTCCATAGAACGACCCTAAACCACTTACCTGTCATAGCCGACATGCATCACTCACTTCAGCCTCTCACAGTGCATCTAACTCCCCCCACCTCCATAGAACCACCCTAAAACACTTACCTGTCTCAGCCGATTTGCATCACTCACTTCTGACTCACACACTTCATCAAACACCCCCCACCTCCATAGAACCACACTAAACCACTTACCTGTCTTAGCCGATTTGCATCACTCAATTCAGACTCACACACTTCATCAAACACCCCCCACCTCCATAGAACCACCCTAAACCACTTACCTGTCTTAGCCGACATGCATCACTCACTTCGGACTCACACACTTCATCAAACACCCCCCACCTCCATAGAATCACCCTAAACCACTTACCTGTCATAGCCGACATGCATTACTCAATTCGGACTCAAACTGTGCATCTAGCACCCCCCACCTCCATTGAACCACACTAAACCACTTACCTGTCATAGTCGACATGCATCACGCACTTCGGCCTAACACACTTCATCAAACTCCCCCACCTCCATAGAACCACCCTAAACCACTTACCTGTCTTAGCCGGCATGCATCACTCACTTCAGATTCAAGCAGTGCATGTAACAGCCCTCACCTCCATAGAACCACCATAAACCACTTACCTGGTAATGCCCGCATGCATTACTCACTTCGGCCTAACACAGTGCATCTAACACCCCCACCTCCATAGAAACACCCTAAACCACTTACCTGTCTTAGCCGATTTGCATCACTCACTTCGGACTCACACACTTCATCAAACACACCCCACCTCCATAGAACCACCCTAAACCACTTACCTGTCATAGCCGATTTGCATCACTCACTTCGGACTCACACACATCATCAAACACCCCCCACCTCCATAGAACCACACTTTACCACTTACCTGTCATAGCCGATTTGCATCACTCACTTCGGACACACACAATTCATCAAACACCCCCCACCTCCATAGAACCACCCTAAACCACTTACCTGTCTTATCCAGCGTGCATCACTCACTTCGGCCTAACACAGTGCATCTAACACCCCCCAGATCCATAGAACCACCCTAAACCACTTACTTGTCATAACCGACATGCATCACTCACTTCGGCCTAATACACTTCATCAAACACCCCCCACCTCCATAGAACCACCCTAAACCACTTACCTGTCATAGCCGACATGCATCACTCACTTCGGAATCAAACAGTGCATCTAACACCCCCCACCTCCATTGAACCACCCTAAACCACTTACCTGTCTTTGCCGACATGCATCACTCAATTCGGCATCAAACACTTCATCAAACACCCCCCACATCCATAGAAGCACCCTAAACCACTTACCTGTCTTAGCCGACATGCATCACTCACTTCAGCCTAACACACTTCATCAAACATCCCCCACCTCCACAGAACCACCCTAAACCACTTACCTGTCATAGCCGACATCCATCACTCACTTCGGACTAACACAGTGCATCTAACACTCCCCACCTCCATAGAACCACCCAAACCACTTACCTGTCATAGCCGATTTGCATCACTCACTTCGGACACACAAAATTCATCAAACACCCCCCACCTCCATAGAACCACCCTAAACCACTTACCTGTCTTAGCCGGCATGCATCACTCACTTCGGACTCAAACAGTGCATGTAACACCCCCCACCTCCATAGAGCCACCCTAAACCACTTACCTGTCTTAGCCGGCATGCATCACTCACTTCGGCCTAACACAGTGCATCTAACACCCCCCAGCTCCATAGAACCACCCTAAACCACTTACCTGTCATAGCCGACATGCATCACTCAATTCAGACTCACACACTTCATCAAACACCCCCCACCTCCATAGAACCACCCTAAACCACTTACCTGTCTTAGCCGACATGCATCACTCACTTCGGACTCACACACTTCATCAAACACCCCCCACCTCCATAGAATCACCCTAAACCACTTACCTGTCATAGCCGACATGCATTACTCAATTCGGACTCAAACTGTGCATCTAGCACCCCCCACCTCCATTGAACCACACTAAACCACTTACCTGTCATAGTCGACATGCATCACGCACTTCGGCCTAACACACTTCATCAAACTCCCCCCACCTCCATAGAACCACCCTAAACCACTTACCTGTCTTAGCCGGCATGCATCACTCACTTCAGATTCAAGCAGTGCATGTAACAGCCCTCACCTCCATAGAACCACCATAAACCACTTACCTGGTAATGCCCGCATGCATTACTCACTTCGGCCTAACACAGTGCATCTAACACCCCCACCTCCATAGAAACACCCTAAACCACTTACCTGTCTTAGCCGATTTGCATCACTCACTTCGGACTCACACACTTCATCAAACACACCCCACCTCCATAGAACCACCCTAAACCACTTACCTGTCTTAGCCGATTTGCATCACTCACTTCGGACTCACACACATCATCAAACACCCCCCACCTCCATAGAACCACACTTTACCACTTACCTGTCATAGCCGATTTGCATCACTCACTTCGGACACACACAATTCATCAAACACCCCCCACCTCCATAGAACCACCCTAAACCACTTACCTGTCTTATCCAGCGTGCATCACTCACTTCGGCCTAACACAGTGCATCTAACACCCCCCAGATCCATAGAACCACCCTAAACCACTTACTTGTCATAACCGACATGCATCACTCACTTCGGCCTAATACACTTCATCAAACACCCCCCACCTCCATAGAACCACCCTAAACCACTTACCTGTCATAGCCGACATGCATCACTCACTTCGGAATCAAACAGTGCATCTAACACCCCCACCTCCATTGAACCACCCTAAACCACTTACCTGTCTTTGCCGACATGCATCACTCAATTCGGCATCAAACACTTCATCAAACACCCCCCACATCCATAGAAGCACCCTAAACCACTTACCTGTCTTAGCCGACATGCATCACTCACTTCAGCCTAACACACTTCATCAAACATCCCCCACCTCCACAGAACCACCCTAAACCACTTACCTGTCATAGCCGACATCCATCACTCACTTCGGACTAACACAGTGCATCTAACACTCCCCACCTCCATAGAACCACCCAAACCACTTACCTGTCATAGCCGATTTGCATCACTCACTTCGGACACACAAAATTCATCAAACACCCCCCACCTCCATAGAACCACCCTAAACCACTTACCTGTCTTAGCCGACTTGCATAACTCACTTCGGCATAACACACTTCATCTAAAACCCCCCACCTCCATAGAACCACCCTAAACCACTTACCTGTCTTAGCCGGCATGCATCACTCACTTCGGACTCAAACAGTGCATGTAACACCCCCCACCTCCATAGAGCCACCCTAAACCACTTACCTGTCTTAGCCGGCATGCATCACTCACTTCGGCCTAACACAGTGCATCTAACACCCCCCAGCTCCATAGAACCACCCTAAACCACTTACCTGACATAGCCGACATTCAAATCTCACTTCGGACTCAAACAGTGCATGTAACACCCCCCACCTCCATAGAACCACCCTAAACCACTTACCTGTCATTGCCCGCATGCATTACTCACTTCGGCCTAACACAGTGCATCTAACACCCCCCACCTTCATAGAACGACCCTAAACCACTTACCTGTCATAGCCGACATGCATCACTCACTTCAGCCTAACACAGTGCATCTAACTCCCCCCAGCTCCATAGAACCACCCTAAAACACTTACCTGTCTCAGCCGATTTGCATCACTCACTTCGGACTCACACACTTCATCAAACACCCCCCACCTCCATAGAATCACCCTAAACCACTTACCTGTCATAGCCGACATGCATTACTCAATTCGGACTCAAACTGTGCATCTAGCACCCCCCACCTCCATAGAACCACCCTAAACCACTTACCTGTCTTAGCCGGCATGCATCACTCACTTCAGATTCAACCAGTGCATGTAACAGCCCTCACCTCCATAGAACCACCATAAACCACTTACCTGTCATTGCCCGCATGCATTACTCACTTCGGCCTAACACAGTGCATCTAACACCCCCCACCTCCATAGAACCACCCTAAACCACTTACCTGTCTTAGCCGATTTGCATCACTCACTTCGGACTCACACACTTCATTAAACACCCCCCACCTCCATAGAAGCACCCTAAACCATTTACCTATCATAGCCGACATGCATCACTCACTTCGGACTCACACACTTCATCAAACACCCCCCACCTCCATAGATCCACCCTAAACCACTTACTTGTCTTAGACGATTTGCATCACTCACTTCAGTTCAAACACTTCATCAAACACCCCCCACCTCCATAGAACCACCCTAAACCACTTACTTGTCTTAGACGATTTGCATCACTCACTTCAGTTCAAACACTTCATCAAACACCCCCCACCTCCATAGAACCACCCTAAACCACTTACCTGTCTTAGCCGACATGCATCAATCACTTCGGACTCACACACTTCATCAAACACCCCCCACCTCCATAGAACAACCCTAAACCACTTACCTGTCTTAGCCGACATGCATCACTCACTTCAGCAAAACACACTTCATCAAACATCCCCCACCCCCACAGAACCACCCTAAACCACTTACCTGTCATAGCCGACATGCATCACTCACTTCGGACTAACACAGTGCATCTAACACTCCCCACCTCCATAGAACCACCCCAAACCACTTACCTGTCATAGCCGATTTGCATCACTCACTTCGGACACACACAATTCATCAAACACCCCCCACCTCCATAGAACCACCCTAAACCACTTACCTGTCTTATCCAGCGTGCATCACTCACTTCGGCCTAACACAGTGCATCTAACACCCCCCAGATCCATAGAACCACCCTAAACCACTTACTTGTCATAACCGACATGCATCACTCACTTCGGCCTAATACACTTCATCAAACACCCCCCACCTCCATAGAACCACCCTAAACCACTTACCTGTCATAGCCGACATGCATCACTCACTTCGGAATCAAACAGTGCATCTAACACCCCCCACCTCCATTGAACCACCCTAAACCACTTACCTGTCTTTGCCGACATGCATCACTCAATTCGGCATCAAACACTTCATCAAACACCCCCCATCTCCATAGAACCACCCTAAACCACTTACCAGTCATAGCCGACATGCATCACTCACTTCAGCCTAACACACTTCATCAAACATCCCCCACCTCCACAGAACCACCCTAAACCACTTACCTGTCATAGCCGACATCCATCACTCACTTCGGACTAACACAGTGCATCTAACACTCCCCACCTCCATAGAACCACCCCAAACCACTTACCTGTCATAGCCGATTTGCATCACTCACTTCGGACACACAAAATTCATCAAACACCCCCCACCTCCATAGAACCACCCTAAACCACTTACCTGTCTTAGCCGACTTGCATAACTCACTTCGGCATAACACACTTCATCTAAAACCCCCCACCTCCATAGAACCACCCTAAACCACTTACCTGTCTTAGCCGGCATGCATCACTCACTTCGGACTCAAACAGTGCATGTAACACCCCCCACCTCCATAGAGCCACCCTAAACCACTTACCTGTCTTAGCCGGCATGCATCACTCACTTCGGCCTAACACAGTGCATCTAACACCCCCCAGCTCCATAGAACCACCCTAAACCACTTACCTGACATAGCCGACATGCAAATCTCACTTCGGACTCAAACAGTGCATGTAACACCCCCCACCTCCATAGAACCACCCTAAACCACTTACCTGTCATTGCCCGCATGCATTACTCACTTCGGCCTAACACAGTGCATCTAACACCCCCCACCTCCATAGAACGACCCTAAACCACTTACCTGTCATAGCCAACATGCATCACTCACTTCAGCCTAACACAGTGCATCTAACTCCCCCCAGCTCCATAGAACCACCCTAAAACACTTACCTGTCTCAGCCGATTTGCATCACTCACTTCTGACTCACACACTTCATCAAACACCCCCCACCTCCATAGAACCACACTAAACCACTTACCTGTCTTAGCCGATTTGCATCACTCAATTCGGACTCACACACTTCATCAAACACCCCCCACCTCCATAGAACCACCCTAAACCACTTACCTGTCTTAGCCGACATGCATCACTCACTTCGGACTCACACACTTCATCAAACACCCCCCACCTCCATAGAATCACCCTAAACCACTTACCTGTCATAGCCGACATGCATTACTCAATTCGGACTCAAACTGTGCATCTAGCACCCCCCACCTCCATAGAACCACCCTAAACCACTTACCTGTCTTAGCCGACATGCATCACTCACTTCGGACTCACACACTTCATCAAACACCCCCCACCTCCATAGAATCACCCTAAACCACTTACCTGTCATTGCCCGCATGCATTACTCACTTCGGCCTAACACAGTGCATCTAACACCCCCCACCTCCATAGAACCACCCTAAACCACTTACCTGTCTTAGCCGATTTGCATCACTCACTTCGGACTCACACACTTCATTAAACACCCCCCACCTCCATAGAAGCACCCTAAACCATTTACCTATCATAGCCGACATGCATCACTCACTTCGGACTCACACACTTCATCAAACACCCCCCACCTCCATAGATCCACCCTAAACCACTTACTTGTCTTAGACGATTTGCATCACTCACTTCAGTTCAAACACTTCATCAAACACCCCCCACCTCCATAGAACCACCCTAAACCACTTACCTGTCATAGCCGACATGCATCACTCACTTCGGACTAACACAGTGCATCTAACACTCCCCACCTCCATAGAACCACCCCAAACCACTTACCTGTCATAGCCGATTTGCATCACTCACTTCGGACACACACAATTCATCAAACACCCCCCACCTCCATAGAACCACCCTAAACCACTTACCTGTCTTATCCAGCGTGCATCACTCACTTCGGCCTAACACAGTGCATCTAACACCCCCCAGATCCATAGAACCACCCTAAACCACTTACTTGTCATAACCGACATGCATCACTCACTTCGGCCTAATACACTTCATCAAACACCCCCCACCTCCATAGAACCACCCTAAACCACTTACCTGTCATAGCCGACATGCATCACTCACTTCGGAATCAAACAGTGCATCTAACACCCCCCACCTCCATTGAACCACCCTAAAACACTTACCTGTCTTTGCCGACATGCATCACTCACTTCAGCCTAACACACTTCATCAAACACCCCCCATCTCCATAGAACCACCCTAAACCACTTACCAGTCATAGCCGACATGCATCACTCACTTCAGCCTAACACACTTCATCTAACACCCCCCACCTCCATAGAACCACCCCAAACCACTTACCTGTCATAGCCGATTTGCATCACTCACTTCGGACACACAAAATTCATCAAACACCCCCCACCTCCATAGAACCACCCTAAACCACTTTCCTGTCTTAGCCGATTTGCATCACTCACTTCGGACTCACACACTTCATCAAACACCCCCCACCTCCATAGAACCACCCTAAACCACTTACCTGTCTTAGCCGATTTGCAACACTCACTTCAGACTGAAACAGTGCATCTAACGCCCCCACCTCCATTGAACCACCCTAAACCACTTACTTGTCATAGCGACATGCATCACTCACTTCGGCAAACACACTTCATCAAACACCCCCACCTCCATAGAAGCACCCTAAACCACTTACCTGTCTTAGCCGACATGCATCACTCACTTCGGCCTAACACACTTCATCAAACACCCCCATCTCCATAGAACCACCCTAAACCACTTACCTGTCATAGCCGACATGCATCACTCACTTCGGACTCAACACAGTGCATCTAACACCCCCCACCTCCATAGAACCACCCTAAACCACTTACCTGTCTTAGCCGATTTGCATCACTCACTTCGGACTCACACACTTCATCAAACACCCCCCACCTCCATAGAACCACCCTAAACCACTTACCTGTCTTATCCAGCGTGCATCACTCACTTCGGACTAACACAGTGCATCTAACACCCCCCAGATCCATAGAACCACCCTAAACCACTTACTTGTCATAACCGACATGCATCACTCACTTCGGCCTAACACACTTCATCAAACACCCCCCACCTCCATAGAACCACCCTAAACCACTTACCTGTCATAGCCGACATGCATCACTCACTTCGGAATCAAACAGTGCATCTAACACCCCCACCTCCATTGAACCACCCTAAACCACTTACCTGTCTTTGCCGACATGCATCACTCAATTCGGCATCAAACACTTCATCAAACACCCCCCATCTCCATAGAACCACCCTAAACCACTTACCAGTCATAGCCGACATGCATCACTCACTTCAGCCTAACACACTTCATCAAACATCCCCCACCTCCACAGAACCACCCTAAACCACTTACCTGTCATAGCCGACATCCATCACTCACTTCGGACTAACACAGTGCATCTAACACTCCCCACCTCCATAGAACCACCCCAAACCACTTACCTGTCATAGCCGATTTGCATCACTCACTTCGGACACACAAAATTCATCAAACACCCCCCACCTCCATAGAACCACCCTAAACCACTTACCTGTCTTAGCCGACTTGCAAAACTCACTTCGGCATAACACACTTCATCTAAAACCCCCACCTCCATAGAACCACCCTAAACCACTTACCTGTCTTAGCCGGCATGCATCACTCACTTCGGACTCAAACAGTGCATGTAACACCCCCCACCTCCATAGAGCCACCCTAAACCACTTACCTGTCTTAGCCGGCATGCATCACTCACTTCGGCCTAACACAGTGCATCTAACACCCCCCAGCTCCATAGAACCACCCTAAACCACTTACCTGACATAGCCGACATGCAAATCTCACTTCGGACTCAAACAGTGCATGTAACACCCCCCACCTCCATAGAACCACCCTAAACCACTTACCTGTCTTAGCCGACATACATCACTCACTTCGGCCTCACACACTTCATCTAACACCCCCCACCTCCATAGAACCACCCTAAACCACTTACCTGTCTTAGCCGATTTGCATCACTCACTTCGGACTCACACACTTCATCAAACACCCCCCACCTCCATAGAACCACCCTAAACCACTTACCTGGCATAGCCGACATGCATCACTCACTTCGGACTCAAACAGTGCATCTAGCACCCCCCACCGCCATTGAACCACACTAAACCACTAACCTGTCATAGTCAACATGCATCACTCACTTCGGCCTAACACACTTCATCAAACACACCCCACCTCCATAGAACCACCCTAAACCACTTACCTGTCTTAGCCGGCATGCATCACTCACTTCAGATTCAACCAGTGCATGTAACAGCCCTCACCTCCATAGAACCACCCTAAACCACTTACCTGTCATTGCCCGCATGCATTACTCACTTCGGCCTAACACAGTGCATCTAACACCCCCCACCTCCATAGAACGACCCTAAACCACTTACCTGTCTTAGCCGATTTGCATCACTCAATTCGGACTCACACACTTCATCAAACACCCCCCACCTCCATAGAACCACCCTAAACCACTTACCTGTCTTAGCCGACATGCATCACTCACTTCGGACTCACACACTTCATCAAACACCCCCCACCTCCATAGAATCACCCTAAACCACTTACCTGTCTTAGCCGGCATGCATCACTCACTTCAGATTCAACCAGTGCATGTAACAGCCCTCACCTCCATAGAACCACCATAAACCACTTACCTGTCATTGCCCGCATGCATTACTCACTTCGGCCTAACACAGTGCATCTAACACCCCCCACCTCCATAGAACCACCCTAAACCACTTACCTGTCTTAGCCGATTTGCATCACTCACTTCGGACTCACACACTTCATTGAACACCCCCCACCTCCATAGAAGCACCCTAAACCATTTACCTATCATAGCCGACATGCATCACTCACTTCGGACTCACACACTTCATCAAACACCCCCCACCTCCATAGATCCACCCTAAACCACTTACTTGTCTTAGACGATTTGCATCACTCACTTCAGTTCAAACACTTCATCAAACACCCCCCACCTCCATAGAACCACCCTAAACCACTTACCTGTCTTAGCCGACATGCATCACTCACTTCGGACTCACACACTTCATCAAACACCCCCCACCTTCATAGAACCACCCTAAACCACTTACCTGTCATAGCCGACATGCATCACTCACTTCGGACTCAAACAGTGCATCTAACACCCCCCACCTCCATAGAAACACCCTAAACCACTTACCTGTCTTAGCCGATTTGCATCACTCACTTCGGACTCACACACTTCATCAAACACCCCCCACCTCCATAGAACCACCCTAAACCACTTACCTGTCTTAGCCGATTTGCAACACTCACTTCGGACTCAAACAGTGCATCTAACAACCCCAACCTCCATAGAACCACCCTAAACCACTTACTTGTCTTAGCTGATCCGCATCACTCACTTCGGACTCAAACAGTGCATGTAACACCCCCCACCTCCACAGAACCAACATAAACCACATACCTGTCATAGCCGACATGCATCACTCACTTCGGAATCAAACAGTGCATCTAACACCCCCCACATCCATTGAACCACCCTAAACCACTTACCTGACATAGCCGACATGCAAATCTCACTTCGGACTCAAACAGTGCATGTAACACCCCCCACCTCCATAGAACCACCCTAAACCACTTACCTGTCTTAGCCGACATGCATCACTCACTTCGGCCTCACACACTTCATCTAACACCCCCCACCTCCATAGAACCACCCTAAACCACTTACCTGTCTTAGCCGATTTGCATCACTCACTTCGGACTCACACACTTCATCAAACATCCCCCACCTCCATAGAACCACCCTAAACCACTTACCTGTCATAGCCGACATGCATCACTCACTTCGGACTCAAACAGTGCATCTAGCACCCCCCACCGCCATTGAACCACACTAAACCACTAACCTGTCATAGTCGACATGCATCACTCACATCGGCCTAACACACTTCATCAAACACACCCCACCTCCATAGAACCACCCTAAACCACTTACCTGTCTTAGCCGGCATGCATCACTCACTTCAGATTCAACCAGTGCATGTAACAACCCTCACCTCCATAGAAACACCCTAAACCACTTACCTGTCATTGCCCGCATGCATTACTCACTTCGGCCTAACACAGTGCATCTAACACCCCCCACCTCCATAGAACGACCCTAAACCACTTACCTGTCATAGCCGACATGCATCACTCACTTCAGCCAAACACAGTGCATCTAACTCCCCCCACCTCCATAGAACCACCCTAAAACACTTACCTGTCTCAGCCGATTTGCATCACTCACTTCTGACTCACACACTTCATCAAACACCCCCACCTCCATAGAACCACACTAAACCACTTACCTGTCTTAGCCGATTTGCATCACTCAATTCGGACTCACACACTTCATCAAACACCCCCCACCTCCATAGAACCACCCTAAACCACTTACCTGTCTTAGCCGATTTGCATCACTCACTTCGGACTCACACACTTCATCAAACACCCCCCACCTCCATAGAATCACCCTAAACCACTTACCAGTCATAGCCGACATGCATCACTCACTTCAGCCTAACACACTTCATCAAACATCCCCCACCTCCACAGAACCACCCTAAACCACTTACCTGTCATAGCCGACATCCATCACTCACTTCGGACTAACACAGTGCATCTAACACTCCCCACCTCCATAGAACCACCCCAAACCACTTACCTGTCATAGCCGATTTGCATCACTCACTTCGGACACACAAAATTCATCAAACACCCCCCACCTCCATAGAACCACCCTAAACCACTTACCTGTCTTAGCCGACTTGCAAAACTCACTTCGGCATAACACACTTCATCTAAAACCCCCACCTCCATAGAACCACCCTAAACCACTTACCTGTCTTAGCCGGCATGCATCACTCACTTCGGACTCAAACAGTGCATGTAACACCCCCACCTCCATAGAGCCACCCTAAACCACTTACCTGTCTTAGCCGGCATGCATCACTCACTTCGGCCTAACACAGTGCATCTAACACCCCCCAGCTCCATAGAACCACCCTAAACCACTTACCTGACATAGCCGACATGCAAATCTCACTTCGGACTCAAACAGTGCATGTAACACCCCCCACCTCCATAGAACCACCCTAAACCACTTACCTGTCTTAGCCGACATACATCACTCACTTCGGCCTCACACACTTCATCTAACACCCCCCACCTCCATAGAACCACCCTAAACCACTTACCTGTCTTAGCCGATTTGCATCACTCACTTCGGACTCACACACTTCATCAAACACCCCCCACCTCCATAGAACCACCCTAAACCACTTACCTGGCATAGCCGACATGCATCACTCACTTCGGACTCAAACAGTGCATCTAGCACCCCCCACCGCCATTGAACCACACTAAACCACTAACCTGTCATAGTCGACATGCATCACTCACTTCGGCCTAACACACTTCATCAAACACACCCCACCTCCATAGAACCACCCTAAACCACTTACCTGTCTTAGCCGGCATGCATCACTCACTTCAGATTCAACCAGTGCATGTAACAGCCCTCACCTCCATAGAACCACCCTAAACCACTTACCTGTCATTGCCCGCATGCATTACTCACTTCGGCCTAACACAGTGCATCTAACACCCCCCACCTCCATAGAACGACCCTAAACCACTTACCTGTCTTAGCCGATTTGCATCACTCAATTCGGACTCACACACTTCATCAAACACCCCCCACCTCCATAGAACCACCCTAAACCACTTACCTGTCTTAGCCGACATGCATCACTCACTTCGGACTCACACACTTCATCAAACACCCCCCACCTCCATAGAATCACCCTAAACCACTTACCTGTCTTAGCCGGCATGCATCACTCACTTCAGATTCAACCAGTGCATGTAACAGCCCTCACCTCCATAGAACCACCATAAACCACTTACCTGTCATTGCCCGCATGCATTACTCACTTCGGCCTAACACAGTGCATCTAACACCCCCCACCTCCATAGAACCACCCTAAACCACTTACCTGTCTTAGCCGATTTGCATCACTCACTTCGGACTCACACACTTCATTGAACACCCCCCACCTCCATAGAAGCACCCTAAACCATTTACCTATCATAGCCGACATGCATCACTCACTTCGGACTCACACACTTCATCAAACACCCCCCACCTCCATAGATCCACCCTAAACCACTTACTTGTCTTAGACGATTTGCATCACTCACTTCAGTTCAAACACTTCATCAAACACCCCCCACCTCCATAGAACCACCCTAAACCACTTACCTGTCTTAGCCGACATGCATCACTCACTTCGGACTCACACACTTCATCAAACACCCCCCACCTTCATAGAACCACCCTAAACCACTTACCTGTCATAGCCGACATGCATCACTCACTTCGGACTCAAACAGTGCATCTAACACCCCCCACCTCCATAGAAACACCCTAAACCACTTACCTGTCTTAGCCGATTTGCATCACTCACTTCGGACTCACACACTTCATCAAACACCCCCACCTCCATAGAACCACCCTAAACCACTTACCTGTCTTAGCCGATTTGCAACACTCACTTCGGACTCAAACAGTGCATCTAACAACCCCAACCTCCATAGAACCACCCTAAACCACTTACTTGTCTTAGCTGATCCGCATCACTCACTTCGGACTCAAACAGTGCATGTAACACCCCCCACCTCCACAGAACCAACATAAACTACATACCTGTCATAGCCGACATGCATCACTCACTTCGGAATCAAACAGTGCATCTAACACCCCCCACATCCATTGAACCACCCTAAACCACTTACCTGACATAGCCGACATGCAAATCTCACTTCGGACTCAAACAGTGCATGTAACACCCCCACCTCCATAGAACCACCCTAAACCACTTACCTGTCTTAGCCGACATGCATCACTCACTTCGGCCTCACACACTTCATCTAACACCCCCACCTCCATAGAACCACCCTAAACCACTTACCTGTCTTAGCCGATTTGCATCACTCACTTCGGACTCACACACTTCATCAAACATCCCCCACCTCCATAGAACCACCCTAAACCACTTACCTGTCATAGCCGACATGCATCACTCACTTCGGACTCAAACAGTGCATCTAGCACCCCCCACCGCCATTGAACCACACTAAACCACTAACCTGTCATAGTCGACATGCATCACTCACATCGGCCTAACACACTTCATCAAACACACCCCACCTCCATAGAACCACCCTAAACCACTTACCTGTCTTAGCCGGCATGCATCACTCACTTCAGATTCAACCAGTGCATGTAACAACCCTCACCTCCATAGAAACACCCTAAACCACTTACCTGTCATTGCCCGCATGCATTACTCACTTCGGCCTAACACAGTGCATCTAACACCCCCCACCTCCATAGAACGACCCTAAACCACTTACCTGTCATAGCCGACATGCATCACTCACTTCAGCCAAACACAGTGCATCTAACTCCCCCACCTCCATAGAACCACCCTAAAACACTTACCTGTCTCAGCCGATTTGCATCACTCACTTCTGACTCACACACTTCATCAAACACCCCCCACCACCATAGAACCACACTAAACCACTTACCTGTCTTAGCCGATTTGCATCACTCAATTCGGACTCACACACTTCATCAAACACCCCCCACCTCCATAGAACCACCTTAAACCACTTACCTGTCTTAGCCGATTTGCATCACTCACTTCGGACTCACACACTTCATCAAACACCCCCCACCTCCATAGAATCACCTTAAACCACTGACCTGTCATAGCCGACATGCATCACTCACTTCTGCCTAACACAGTGCATCTAACTCCCCCCACCTCCATAGAACCACCCTAAAACACTTACCTGTCTTAGCCGATTTGCATCACTCACTTCTGACTCACACACTTCATCAAACACTCCCCACCTCCATAGAACCACCCTAAACCACTTACCTGTCTTAGCCGACATGCATCACTCATTTCGGACTCACACACTTCATCAAACACCCCCCCACCTCCATAGAACCATCCTAAACCACTTAACTGTCTTAGCCGATTTGCCTCACTCACTTCGGACTCACTCACTTCATCAAACACCCCCCACCTCCATAGAACCACACTAAACCACTTAACTGTCTTAGCCGATTTGCATCACTAACTTCGGACTCACACACTTCATCAAACACCCCCCACCTCCATAGAACCAAGCTTTAACACTTACCTGTCTTAGCCGATTTGCAACACTCACTTCGGACTCAAACAGTGCATCTAACAACCCCAACCTCCATAGAACCACCCTAAAACACTTACTTGTCTTAGCTGATCCGCATCACTCACTTCGGACTCAAACAGTGCATGTAACACCCCCCACCTCCACAGAACCACCATAAACCACTTACCTGTCATAGCCGACATGCATCACTCACTTCGGAATCAAACAG